>NC_065543.1:12560224-12864463 GCF_932294415.1 Quercus robur | reverse complement strand
AAACAGAATTAGGATCTTGTAGATTGAATCTAAGGCCAATTGACCCAAATATAATGGACAATTCCTAATTTATCTCCTTCAGGCCAATTAAGAGTGTGTTTGGATGAGCTTATTTTCATTGGTTTATTTTGTTTGAAAAATAAGTTGTGTGCAAGTACAATTGTACATAGAAATGGCGAGGCTTTAAAAAGCTGTACATAAGCTGACCAAAGTAAGCTGGCGTTTTAAGTTAAATCAAACTGACCCTAACAAACCCAAAAAGACAGGACCAGGAGCTCCAATGAATTTATCACCAGCAGACATGGTCCACAAACACTTGCTTTCTTGACTTCCAACAACAGAACCGAAGAGCCCTTCAACTTTCTTTGGTGAATTATGCTATAACTTAAAATTATATCTCATTTTCAAAAATTTCACTTTCCAGCCTAGGGAACAACCACACCCAAATTTCACTCAATATGCTTTGACAAACATAATGAGTAGCCCCTCCCAGATATTCATAAAAGCATTAATGAACCATTTTCATATGATACAAGGGGAAAAACAGGCATACTGCATATAACTCATAGTTTGATAAAAGAGCAATATTTACTATACATCAAGCACAGACCATACTTGCTATATTCCTTGATCAAATAATGCAATTTTA
Organism: Quercus robur; assembly: GCF_932294415.1. Taxonomy (NCBI): domain Eukaryota; kingdom Viridiplantae; phylum Streptophyta; class Magnoliopsida; order Fagales; family Fagaceae; genus Quercus; species Quercus robur. The sequence continues at coordinate 12,863,814 of NC_065543.1, read as the reverse complement.
AACCTCAAATCATTGCACCAAGTGAAACTAATAAATTAATTATACATGATCCTAGTATGTTACCTGGAGGTAAATGCTTGTATCATATTGACTTTTTAGAGCGTACTCATTGTAGACAGATGCCAAAGATGGAACAGTTACCTGTAAATAGAATTATTTACATTAGCCTCCAAAATCCACAAATAAGTTTTGAAAATAAGAAACACAATGTAAACAGAGTAGTTTTTCCAAACTTCCTTCTTATCAAGAATTCCAATTTTCCATGTTAAATAAGAGGACAATAAATACCAGAAGTTACTTACAAAGACCAACGTGTACATGTATGCACCCGTTGCGACTGGAAGACCCAAAGCAGTGGTACCTTCAGGCAAAGAACGCAACTGATTTACACTAATTCCAATGAGCAGCAGAGCAAGAGCTTCCCACTGTAGCAAAACAAATGAATCAGCAACATACCATACAATTATCGAGGCACAGAGAGGTGTTATCAATAGAGAACCCCAAAGGTGTTAACATTGCCAAGCTCTCATACAACATTGAAGAACAAATGATGATAGAAAGAAGAAATTTTTTTTTATTTCTGAGCAAGATGAGGTGCAACTAATATATGATACTAACCTGAATTATGGAAAACCGGCGTCTCATTATAAACTTCAACAAAACAGCAATTACTAAAACCTGCATGTCAATGACCAAACATCAAATCTTTACAAGACCTTCACTATTTCTACAAAATATATATAAGACTAAAAATGAACATTAAGACAGTTTTCACCAAATCACTAAACTAAAGTTCAGATTAAGCAACAATATTACAAGGCTTCATTTTTTCTTTTGAGTTTCCTTTTTCCTACTCTTAATGACAAGGGCCAATAATGGAAGCTCATGATGGAGCCATATGATCCTGTGTATTTTTGTTTCCTTGCTCTCACTCAAATACACCATCTATCATACCAAGTGGAAGTTCAGCTTCAAAACTAACTTGAATAAGAGTAAAGATCAAAACTGTAAAAGGGCCCACATAATAACCAAAATCAAATTATAAAAAAGCAAGACACATAATAAAATTACTGTGTAAGAAATTGCTGATACTGTGTACCTCTGATATTGATAAAAAAAAATGTTCAATATCAAAAGATTTTTTTTTTTTTGATAAGTAAGAAAATTATATTAAAAAAACCTCATGAAAACATAAGGCAGAATAGAGAGTACAGAGAAGGAAACATAAAAAGGGAGAAGAAAAGGAGAAAACAAGAAAACAAGCGAAGCCAACAAAGAACTAATTACAAAGAAGAGAACTAAGGAACATAGGGATAGAATCACTAGAGGTGAGTCCCCAAGCCCTAGACCAATCAAAAAGAGAGCCACTGAAGTAAGCGAGCAGTTGGTCATCGGTTTTGTCCATGTCCTCAAAAGTACGCCAGTTTCGCTCCCTCCAAATGCACCACATTAGGCACAACGGAGCTAGATTCCAAACTCTAGAAGAGTGCTTTCCGAGCCAGTTCCACCAACCGAAAAGCATATCTGCAATCGATCTTGGCAAGACCCAAGAAATCCCAAAAGATCTAAAAACCAGGCTCCACAATTGAAAAGCTTTTTCACAATGCAGAAGCAAGTGATTCGCCGTCTCCCCATTACTGCGGCACAAAATGCACCAATCAACAAAATCATAGCCTCTACACCGCAGAATGTCCCCTGTAAGAATCTTTTCCCAAGCTGCAGACCAAACAAAGAAGGAGACGTGCGTAGGAGCCTTAACCTTCCAAACACCTTTCCAAGGAAAGATAATAGGCAAGGGACATCGAAGCTTATCATAGAACGAGCGAACATAAAAATCCCCCTTCTTTGACAGTTTCCAAATCATACGGTCTCTTTGCTCAGAAAGAGGTAAATTGGAACCCAGGGAATGAAGGAAATCATCCACAACACCCGACTCCCAATCATTCAGATTTCTAAGAAGAACCTTCCAACTTCTCCGGGCCTCGGTCCCCAGCCGCTCGAGAGACAAGGCTACAGATGCCTCCCTATTAATAGCAATCCCATACACTACCGGGAAGGATAGATGGAGAGGTAAGTCCCCACACCACTGATCTGTCCAAAACTTCACCTTATCCCCCACCCCTACCTCAAACCGGATGTGTTTGCTAAACACCTCCCAGCCTTTCCGGATACTTCTCCATAAACACCCATAACAAGTATGCTTTTACAGGATATTGAAAATGACACTTGACATATATGCCAAAAATATAACACAAGTAAGGAGAATTCTGTTGAATCCAGCTAAACTATTATCATTAGTGAACAATGTAAAATGTAATACAAATGAGCATTTTTTTCACAGCAGGTAATGTTAGTGGCCATGAGAGATACAAATAGCAAAGCTAAGAAAATGGCAAGTAATATCACTAAAATACCATTTACAAAAGAAATAAATCTCAAAATACCTTCAAATTGCTCAGCATCTTCACTGTTGCAGGATTGAAATATAGCTGCATAACAGATGACCTTATATCAATCAATTTATAACTTTAGACAAACACACAAGTCCTGAAAATGCCAGTAACAGAATAACTTATGGTGAAGACAGTTCTATTCTAAATAAAAAGCAGCAAATGATGTCAAAACACCTAGGAAGCCTACACACCCAACCATATTTGGTAGTGAAGACTGCAGACACCAGCCTAGGCAGGTAACCAGCTGCCATATGTACATAACATGGCATACATAATATACATTGAAGGAACACCACACATTACATCTACAAACATTGTTTCCAGATATTTGCACAAACCACTAATCCTTTTCTTGTTGCAATGGCTCTAAGAGCTTAATATTCTGGTCTAATCAGAGCCCAAGGACCATCACAGGAGATAGACCATAGATATTCCAGTCGTAATCAGAGTCTATTCATGTGGATGAGCATGACCCAAATATGTAATGGAGGTGGAAAATTATTACATGAGATAAGCTGATTCAAAGGCCAACAAAATAATTTCACTATAATCTCAAATGGAACTTGCTCAAGGAGCTGAAATATTGCTCCAAGATATATTTTAATAATTTTTCAAGTCAGATACTCAGGTGTATTTTGGATTTTTTGTATTGTTCCCAGCAGCTTTAGTTGCACCTAATTATACATATGGCCAATTTTCATTTCTAGATTTTGGTTGATATGTGGGCCATTTTGGATGCACTTTAATTGCATGCTCAATTAACTTTGAGAAACTTGGTCCCAAAGCTGCATAGGTAGATGCCTATATATAGTTTATTGATATTTCAGCAGTTAAGAAAAAGGATGGAAAACCCAGCTGCTTGTTTGATACATGATGCACCCATCACTTGGGTGTGATGCTCAAGAACCCTAAGGTGATATTAAGTTGATCTTTCTCCCCTCTCTATTTTCTTTTTCAATTGCTATTTGCAGCATTCCAGTCTCTTTACTCAGATTATTCTATCTCCAAACCGACAAACCTAAGCCATTGAGTATCTAGAATACTGCCATTGCAGTGCAAACACACCCAGACTCTTAGCCCAAAAAAGACAGCCTAGGTGGCCAACAATTCCAGACACTGGTCTATGCATGGTATTGACATACAAAGCTTGCAGAATAATCAAGTCTATATTCAAAGAAAAGATTAAAAAAATTATTAAATTATATTGTATAGATAGATAATAGATAGATAAAAAGAGAGATAGAAATGCAATCTAAAAGCATAAACATATGGTAAGAGGACCTATATAGGAATCTTACCTGCATTGTGAACTTTAGATAGTTATTGATAGCATAAAGAAATGCTGGAACAGCAAGAAGCACATTGTTTCGAGCTGCCTGCAAGAATGAGAAAACATCCTTCTGAAATTAGAGGTCTCCAATGTGAGATGTCAAAGTAAGCAACATGCTAACTCAAAAATGGGTGACAAATACACAGGATGAGAATATTTTTTAAAACATAAAAATCCGAATTTCAAATTAGAGACTAAGCAGACCAAACTGAAAAAGATCACTCATAATCTAAGTACCACAATATCATGACATGCAAAGGGGAGGGGGGGAACTCAACTGGCCTACACTACCAGAAGTTTTACAGGAGTAATCTACCACAGTTTCATTGCTTAGAAGCCTATAAAAAGGCCCAACAAACAACACTGGCCAATCATGCAGAGTTTACCAAACCCATCATCTTATATCCATGTCAAAGATCTATGTTGTTGAGCTTCATATATAGCAGATAGTAAGTGGGAACAAATATCTACAATTTTCTGTGCAGGAAAAATTAAAAGGCACAGCAATAACTTCTTTTAACTTGTAACTACAAAACTGATTTCATCACCATCAAAATGGTGCCTGATTACTTCTGAAACTTGGCACCTGAGGAGTCCGATACAATTGGAGACTGTATAAAAAAGGGAACCTCATGTTGCCTTCCATTGCAGCCATATTGAAAAATTCATATTTACATCCAGCAAATATTCATTCACACATCCATTATTAAATATCATTTTAGTTCCCTTGTTAATAATTTGTGAATCCAAGGTCAACCACAATTTGCAGTGTGCAATGTAATACTATATAACACCCCAAATGCAGAACTCTAATTCTAAACAGTTATCTTCTCCATCAATAAATCTGAAACTTGCAAAAGCATGGTTAAATTCATTGTTATTAAAATATTTCACATCTAAAAGCTAAGACTTTTGCAACATATGAATAGCCTTTTTTCAGAGTCCATCCTACTTCAAAATTTTAAAACATAAATTGGATGATGATAATGACAGACTATTACCTGCACGAATGTGGAAATTGAGAGAAGAGGCTTCTCCCCAACTTTTTGATTCCTTGCCTGAAAAATCAACAAAAACCTCACCAAGATAAATAAAACCTCTTGCCCTTTAAAATATGTAACATAATGGATTTTCTGAAAACTACCCCCAAGATAAAATAGGCTATGAAAAAGTTATTCCAACTATCAAATCAAACCTTTCTCTCCCTTCCCCCACCCACCAAATCCTCTCACTCTCTCCTACACATGCACACACAAAAACAAAAACAAACTGTACTACCATCTCCATCATATGCTAGAACCCAACAACATTAAGGAATAACAAAAACTCAATTGACTCAAGATCTTCCTGTCAATAAAGTGGTTTGCCTTACTTGTGAAGCTCAATTTATATATGTTCTTATAGGAATAACAAATAAAAAGAGATAAAGAAGTTTCAAATGTACCTGTAGCAAGAGCATAGTAATAGCAAAGAAAACCTTTGTAATCTCTGTTAAAAAATTAACGCTAATTGGGCTAAACTTGAAGCTCCCATCCACCTTGGACATATAAACTAGAATAGGCTGCAGGGGAATAAAAAAGGCATTAAATATATCAGACAACCTTGAAAAAAGGACAGAGAACTTCCCAAAGGAATCAGAGCAAAGTTTAAAGCATTCAATATAATATTCAGGACCAAGATCTCACAATTAAGTACACTGAAACAATATAAGAGCCCATCAGGTTTTGCTACCAGTATTCTCTTCTTATTAACAGGAAGTAAGTAACTTGAAGCATATTGGAACATTTTATTTTGTAAGAAATTTTATTGGTAGCAATCTAAGAAACATTGCAACCTAGGAACATGGGAAGTGCACTTGAGTTACTAAAACACATCCTTTGAAATTAAATAATCCTTAAACACACATATGCTTGACAAACCAACATGTGAAACCAATTCTTGGTACAGGTTTTGCCATATTTTATGGTCTCATCATAAACAATAAGAAAAAGCATCTTAAAGAATTCCTATTGAAGTAAGAAATTTTATTAGCTTACTTTATGAAACATAACTATTCACTACATGTTGCATGTTTGACCCAAATCCCACACCCATAACCATAAGATGATAAGTGGAAGACAGGTTATTCACATGCCCAAGAGCATATAAGACATAGAATTCAAAAAGACAAATTCTTTTCTGTTGGTTGGTTGGGGAGGGCATGGGGGTACAAGAGATATATAAACTAGTATAAGCATATAACGCATAACTATCAAACATTTTGTAAATTATCAACACGTAAGGTTTATGATAGTAGAAATTCTACTGGTTTAGATATGAATTTCACCTGTAGACCAACTAGCATACAATCACCAACAACCAAAGCGATGTTGAGGGCGCGTTGCTTTGACGATACCCTGTTCTTGTATCGGTCATAAGCCCTTGACACGGTTTTGGTTGTTGGGGAAACCAACTTCGAATGGCAGACACTGCATTCTACCACCCCGTTCTTCATTGATTTTCCCCCAAACTGTCACACTCTACACAAAATTGTACCTACAAACAAAAACTAATAAGAAATAATCACCAGCCCTGTATAGATTGAACAAAATAAAATAGCTCCAAAACTAAAACTATCCAAAGAATAAGCATACCTACCAACCACAAACTGTGTCAATAACCTTAAAAGTATAAGCTCTATATGATATAGACTCACATCAAAACAACATAGGAAATGCTAATACCCCATTTTTTAATTATCAACCAAAAAAAAAAAAAAAAAACCCATTTGGCTGATTGGAAATGTGGGATATAAAAATAAATCAAGACTTTCAATCTGAAAAAAAATCAAATTTATGGGATAAAATGGAAAGTTCTCTGTCAACTAGACTCCACTCAATAAAAAGGTAACCCTTTTCATTGAACAAAAGTGAAATTCTAAGGTCCATAATCTTTTTCTTTTCCCCAAACAGAGTATAAACTCGAATTAGATTATCATTTATCAATCACCAATAAAAACCCAGATACAAAATTTGGCAGATATACCAATATTCAATCAACTTTCATTAAAAAACGCAATCACAAATAAACACAATCCACCAGATCTCACTACTGAGACAACAAAAATCAAAACATTTTGGTGAAAACCCTAAAACCAAAATCAAACTGAATCAAATTCAACACACACAGAGCTCAGATCTTGCTATCTCATCACCATAGCTCAACTCCTACAGTCAAAACCAACACACAAAAAAAGAGCCAAATTTCGAATCAACCAAACAAAAAATGGTAAAACAATTTACCACACCTAAACTTAAAACAAAAATCGCATTTATCCAAGAAAACTCGTCCCAACTTTTCCCGCCAGATCCGCAACTCCGAGGCCGGAATGAATTCAAATTCCCTCTCCTCCTCTCTCTCTCACAGAGAGTCCGAGAATTTTGAGTTCTTTTCTTCGTGTTTTTGTGAATGTGTGGGAATTGGAATTCCGTTTTTCTCTGTTTTTATGGGATTTTGAATTCCCAGAGATGCGAGGAATATGCAGAGAGAGAGAGAGAGAGAGAAAGAGAGTTTGGAGTGTTTTAGTTGAAATAGCTTTGGATCTTTTACGTCTAATAAGTCCTTAATTCACTTTCCAAATAATCCATTTGCTTTGAATTTACACAAACGAATCACACGTTGTGTTATGTGAGGAAGGGAAAACGACTTACTGACGCATATGTTAAGGTGGGTAGTCGGTGACGGACCAATTAGGTGCCAGAGACTTGTATTACAAAGAAGCGGAGTCAAAGTTGGGTTTTTTTTATGTGATTGTGATCATTCCTCTTATTATTAGCATTTTTTTTTTAGTTAAAAAATAAAATTAAAAAAAAAAAAAAAGTTCCATTTGTTTAACGGTAACCGATTCCCGCACTCAGTTTCATAACTTATTGATTTTGTGCGATTTTGAGTAGCCGACAAAAAATGGTGGGTTTCATTACCAAAAAGTGTCACCATTCATAGTACTTGCTGAAGTTAACAAATTGTGAAATTTGGTGTGCCGTTGGTTTTGTCTTTTAATTTTTTTTTTTATTGCTTTATTTGTCAAGCATTAATATTCTAGATCTATAAGAATCCATAAAAACGTATTCTAGATCTACAAGAATCCATAAAAACTTGCCATGTTTGTAGCATTATTTATTGTGAATGGCAAAAAAAAAAAAAAAAAAAAAAAACTATATTTACAACACTTTCGCAACAAGTTCCAAGTAATTAGAACCAATAAAACAATAACAACTTACTACCTAATATTTGTTGTGAAAATGTTGTAAAAGTAATACTTACAAAAAAATAGTACTTGCAGAAGTTAACAAATTGTGAAATTTGGTGTGCAATTAGTTTTGTCTTTTAATTTTTTTTTTATTTGTCAGTATTAATATTCTAGATTTATAAGAATCCATAAAAACTTATTCTAGATCTATAAGAATCCATAAAAAATTTCCATGTTTGTAGCATTACTTATTGTGAATGGCAAAAAAAAAAAAAAAAAAATTACTATATTCACAACACTTTCGCAACAAGTTCCAAGTAGTTAGAACCAATAAAATAATAACAACTTACTACCTAATATTTGTTGTGAAAATGTTGTAGAAGTTACACTTCTAAAAAAAATAGTACTTGTAGAAGTTAACAAATTGTGAAATTTGGTGTGCAATTGGTTTTGTCTTTTAATTTTATTTATTTTTTCATTTACCAGCATTAATATTCTAGATCTATAAGAATCCATAAAAACTTATTCTAGATCTACAAAAATCCATAAAAACTTGCCTATGTTTGTAGCATTACTTATTGTGAATGGTAAAAAAATATATATTACATCCACAATACTCACGCAACAAATTCTAAATAGTTAGAACTAATAAGATAATAACAACTTACTACCTAATATTTGTTGTGAAAATATTGTAGAAGTAATACTTCTAAAAAAAAAATAGATCCAGATAAAAATTTGTTGGTAGAAAGTAACTATTGTTTATAGTCTGTTCATTAAGTATGTTGTGAAATTGGAGGTGAAGTTTGGTTTGTCCCTTAGATTTATTCTTTATTTCCACTTTATTTTACTCATTCATTCTGCTTTTTAATTAATTTCAGAGTTGTCTTTTTTTTTTTTTCAGGTTGGCTGTATCTTTCGCTTTAATTAGTTGTAATGGCAAGTAAAGTTTTTTGTTTAATTATTATGTCATGTGAAACAGCATTAAACTATGCGAGTGGGAAGAATAATCAAACTAGGACTATTGGTGTCTTTAATAATTTATTATGCTTATCGTACTAGTTAAATTTAGAAATGGTCCCCAACCTCATCTATCTAGCCCAATCTGTTTTTTGATAGGTTTGATGTGTAACCAATCTTGACTCCATCCTAGCTCTTGGTGATTAAATTTTTGTCATAATAATAATAATAATATATATATAATAGTAATGATACTATTAATTAATAATTAAATTTGTGATTGAAGTCCAAAAGGAACTGTTTTCTTATGCATGAAGTCAATTTTGCAATTTTGCAAAATTTTGCAATTGGCATAGGGTAAGGCCCAACATTTTTTTTATCCTTTGAATATCAAATACTATTTTATAAAAACCTAACCAGAAGTGTGTTTTTAAAGAAAAACTCGTACAGCCGACTCTATAAACAAAACAAAAAACTAACCACCCAAAGTTTAAACAAAGAAAAGAAGTGTAAGACACGTAGGCACCAAACACTGAACCTTAAATGTTGAAAAAGAAATATATCAAAATCCAAAATTGAAGTAAAAGCTTGGAAGTCTCCAATAATATTGCAGAGTGGTTTCAAATTTCATTTGTCGGCTGCTCCTCATTCTTGATGATTCTTGAGTTCTTCTCCATCAAAATTTAGTAAATTACAAAGGGGAATATTAATCTGTGAATGATAAATTGAAAATATTTCTGCTAAATGATTGAGCCATCTAAACACTGTATCTTATTCTTGCCAACAACAGGTATATGCCAAACAATATCAGACAGAATAAGTTCTCACATGGTGTTAAGAGTATTGGTAGTCAAATAATATATAAGCCAAAATGATTAAGTGCACGTTTGGCATCTCGTTTTGAAATGGCACTTTTTTATGTACAACTTTTTAAATAGTAAATTTCCAAAAAAAAAAAAAAAATGTAACAAGCCGACACTAATTTGTCTTCAAGTGAATCAATTGGCTAATGTGGAAATTTTCAGCACATCTGGACACATAGGAACATGTGAATTGAAATTCTCAATTTTGGTTGGATATCAAATCTATAACAAATAAGGATACACAAAATAATTTCCCAGTTCCAACCCAATTGGATATATGATTGGTCAAATAAGCTTGTGAGTTTTTTAATACATTGGATTAAGGTGGAATTAAATAAATTAGTTAACTGTCAAGAGTTTTGTAACTCAAATAACACCTCATAATGTTTTTAACAAAAACGTCTTGGGTTTAAATCCTCTCCTCCTACTATCGAATTATAAAAAATTAAGTAATTAACAGGATCTTAGAAGTAAAAGGGTTATGCATTGTTATCAAAAAAAAAAAAAAAAACTCATCCAATAAATATAAATTAATTAATTAAAAAAAAAACTCATAGTTATCAATATAGTACAATACATATAAAATCAAGTGACAAAAGTATCGGATCATAGATATGCATCGATTATACTCATGAATCAAATGTGTATCTTTATGAATTGTAGCCCTTAGGGGTTTAGAATTGAAAGAAACCAGGTGAATTCATCTATGCAACTTGTCGAAATCCAAAGGAATTTGTTTCTAATGCCCAGGAGAGGTAGATTTTTGGCTCTATGAATTTTTTCAAGGTGGTTATTAAGAACTTAAATTAAACAAAATTTAATAAAAATACAACTTGAATATATTAACATAAAAAAAAATCTCAAACATATAAAGTTTTAAAATTTCCTTCTATAAGTTTTTCATATTTGAAATTGTTATATGATAGCTTCATTATTAATGCTATCAATTACATCTTTTTTAATACACACAATTAAGTAATCATCAATTGCCAAAATTTTTCCTAAATAAGTAACAATGTAAAAAAAAATGCATCATCTTTTTTTATGATATGTTCCAACCAATATTTTGTATTCTTTAAACTAATCAGGATTAAATCAATGCAATGCTCCACTAATTTCTTTTTTAGGGAAATCATTGTTAAGAGGTTGACAAGAAAATCTTTGTAGATATGCTCTATTTATTTTCTCCTTATCATTAGGATGAAAAGATGAGACATTTTCTCATAACCTAGGATCTGAAAGAAGATTATTCAAGTGAATACGAATTTGCTTAGAAGATAAATTTTGCAATAAAAGTGATTTCCTTATAAGAATTTTGTCAATAGTGCTAACAAAATAATAAAGGGTAAACTATAAGTTCATTCAAAATGTTAAACTTAGGCATTAAACAGTTACATTAATCATGTTCAATAAAGTGTTGAAATATTATTTTAGTGCATAAGCAAATGTATAAGATGTATCACATAAATCCAATAAATTCAACTAAAAACTAAAGCAAGCACTTACCAACTAGCTATTGGAAAAAATGCACTTTTTATATTTAAAAATACGTCTTTTGAAAAAATAATTTAAAATATCACAATTAAATATTTGATTTGATCTTTTAGGCTAATTTATTTGTTTGGACAATATTTGAGAAATTTTATTTTCACAAAATTTCCACAACAAATCCTAGTTGGCAAATGTTATTGGTTCTAATTTACATATCACTGAAATTGTTTTTTTGTTCACCGGTAACAGCCTAAGTAGATTTGTTGTGAAAATGTTGTGAATATAGCATTTTTCGCATTTTTTTTTTTTTTTGTTCAATCTTTAATGGACCAAAATTTTGGAGAGGTTACAATTTATTTTTAATAGACTCAAATTTTTATTTAGGATACTCAAGGTTTTTTTTAGAGTGGTCAAGTTTTTTTTTTCTTGGTAATCAACAATCCATATTAGTTTAAAATTCATTTTTTTAAGGTATAAAAAAAAAAATTCCCAAGTTTTGGGACCACCCTGAATCATACATAGCGCAGCCCCTGATTTTTATCATTTGGCGCTTTGGTCCTAGATTCTGTATGGAGATGTAGAAATCAACCCCTCCATGAGCGCAGAGTCTTAAATTATGATAACCTTTGTGCAGGTTTGAAGAAATTATTTTTTGAGCATTGGCAAGTAATGTGTCGGTGTGGGTAAAATAGTCAACCTATAGGCACTGTATCATGGTCCTCTCCGGATGATGGATGGGTTAGTAAATGTTAATGCAACAGGGGACAAATTGTTCTTATATTGCCCACTAAAAAAAAATAAAATAAAAGAAGCTAAAACTACTCTCCCTCTCAAAGCAGAGTTTAATTGGGCAACCCATCTAGTGGGTAGTTATGATTTTATAGAGTTGTGATAGAAGGGACTCAAAATTTGCGTGGATGCTTTGAGAAATCCATAAATGCAACCCACCAATTGGGTAGTTATAATTTCAAAGAGTTGTAATGGAAAGGGACTAGGAAAAATTGCCTGGATGCTTTGAGAAATCCATAAATGTTAAACCATTGGAGAATTGAAGCCATTATTGCTGATACTGTTTGTAAGGCAACTCAAATTTTTTGTGGAGTGGGGAACATGGGATAAGGTTTAAGTGTCAAAAAGGGAGTTTCACATCCATATATATTTAAATTAAGTTAAAGTAGAAATTTTATTATATATAAAAAAAAAAAAAAAGGAAAATTGCAAATTACCCACATATGATTTGGTTGAAATTTAAATTACCTACTCTTGGTTTGAAATTTGACATTTTACTCACTTAATGTTTAACTGAAATTCAAGTTGCCTACTTGTAGTTTGAAATCTCATGATGCAAGTATTCCGTTAGATTCTTTTTTATCTTATATTTTGATGTTTTTTGTATTTTTGAAGGAGAGAGATATAAAAGTGGAGCAAAATTACATATTTAGTCATGTTGGGCTATGGAAATCTAATTGAACTAATCTCAGATAAGTAAACTATCACCACAAGTAGACAACTTAAATTTCAACTAAATTATAGATGAATAAGTTATAATTTGCCAAAAAAGAAAAATCCGACCATATTATTTAATTGGGTCACAAGGGAAGCAAATAAATCAAATCACTCTTTTCCTAACTGGTCTCTAAATTTTGCTTGGTTAAGGTGTCTTGATGTTATGTTTGTTCTTAATACTGTTGTAAAAATTATTTTGGAGGAACAACTCCTGTTGAGGTGCTTTTGTTGTTGGTTTTTCCATTAGTGGTTTTAATAAAATATTTTGTTCTATACAATATATATATATATATATATATATGAAATGTGTGCTTTGACTCAAGTTCAATAAGTTGTTGTACTTGTTTTTCTACACAAAATTATTTGGTCACGTCGTTTAACCCAATAAAGTGGCACGTATATGAGTTTTATGTATCCTTTCTCTCCTACGGTCCTACCTGTTGCCTAATTTGGAATACACTGAGACATTTTACTTTCAAATTTACAATATCTTTAGAGCAAGGGTTGATTTAAAATTTGCTTATTTTGTTGAAACTTAAAATTTTTTACTTAAAAGTACTGTAGATAAAGGTAAAAGTTAACTAAAATAATACAGTAGGATCCATAAATAGTATCAAAAAGTACAGTGAGATCCATGAATAGTTGCAAAAATAAGTTGAATAGTAAAATAAATTGGCAAAAATAATTTTTGTTAAATGGACACTAAGCTTTCATTTGGATAGCGGCAGGTTACACGTTTTGCGCGTCTACGTTTTTTTCCCTGAGTCCCGTGTACTGTTCACAAGACCCACAAATAAGGAATCTGGTAAAATCAATTTTAAAACTAAGTCCTACGGTACTATTCACACATTTAAAAATTATTTTACAACAGTGTTTTCAGTTTTCAGCAATAAGCGGTATCCAAACAAACCCTAAGCGTGTGTTTGGATCCCGTTTATTTTTCTGAAACTGAAAAATTATTACTGAAAGTACTATAGATAAAGGTAAAAGTTAGTTGAAAGAATACAGTGAGGCTTATGAATAGTGCCAAATAGTGCAGTGGGACCCATGAATAGTAACAAAAATAAGCTGAATAGTGAAATAATTTTCATTTTTTATCCTAACTCAAACGCACACTAAATCTTAGGTATTCTCGAAACTAAAAGAATGATGTTCCTTTCTCTCACATTCATAGTGGGGTTCACTCATTAAATTTATAATGGAATCCACTATGAATGTGAAAGAAGAGAGCATAGTTTCTCCATATTCCAGAAGTACCTAAGAATTTTCCATTTTTTATCAATATTTTAAATAAATTATTAAATGACCATATAATTGTCATTATTATTACTTTCTTATAATTGTTATAAATCCAAGAAACTTGCAAAAAAAAAAAAAAAAAAACAAACAAACAAAAAAAAAACTTGACTGCCAAGAAAAAAATAAAGAAAAAGTTACTGAAATAAAAGAACAAACAAAATATATTAATGGATGGATGAAAAAGAAAACATTTCAATAGATAGATGAATTTTAAGATGATCAAAATGATGATGATATTGACTTGAACTATAGAGATGAAACTAATTTCGCAAGATGATTAATACAATGAGAAAACAAAATATTATTTTAGTTAATATATTATGTATTATTACATTTGAGTTTGATTAATTTGAACTATAAATATATTTTAATATAATTTATTTAGTTAGTTTTGTTAAATGTTATTACATAAATGATGATATTGAATATATTCCAAATTGTTTAGCAAAAAAAAAAAAAAAGAATATATTCCAAATTTATAATAAATACTAGCCTTTGCTCAAAGGCTCTTTTATTTTTTGGATAAAAGTTAATAATTTGCATCAATTATAATTTGAGATTACTACATTTTTCAATCACAAAAATACCTAGGGGTATGATGAAAAATTATTTCACCTACAAATGCATAGTACTCATCACACCCCTAAGTATTTTGTGATTGAAAAATGTAATAATTTCAAATTATAATTGATGCAAATTATTAACTTTTATCCAAAATAAGAGAGAAAAACACAAATGATCATCCTAAAATCAAATTACAATAGCAGTACTATCTAAACAAAACTTGCAAAAGCCACTGCCACTTTATTTCTTTCTTTGTCAACAAAGCTACAAAGCTTAAAGTATAATTAAAAAAAAAAATTCAAAATGGCTCCAAATGTTTTTAGGACACAAAATAGAACTTCCATAGCAACAATTCATCAAAATTTATCAGTCTTTCACATACTTCAAATAAACAATAAAAAAGAATAAAAATTCTAACTTGCATTAAGTCATAGGAAATTACAATTCAGAGTTTAAATTGCAAAGAAAACCAACCACAACTACAACTAATTAAAACTTAAACCAAACCCTAGAAACCCATACGTTTGATACTACAACACCTTCTTCTTGAGGGCATAAAATGTCCATGGTTGTGATAGTCTTACCCCTATATTCTGTGTAGTTTAGGATGTCCCAAATCAAATTCTCCAAAATGATCTTGAGGACACCACCTAAGATCTAATTTGTGCCAGTGCCACTCTAAATATATGAATGACATACTTCATGGTCCCCTAAATGTTATTGCGTAGTGTTAGAATTAGTACCCTTAAATCCTATTGTATGATGCTATGTATGACATTATGTATGACTTAATGTTGTGATTAATAAAGTTTTTTTATTATTATCTAAAATAATGGTAACATGAATATTTGGACATTATCATATAGTCCATGAGATGCATAGTATGCGATTTATATGATTTAGTCACAGAAGATATAAGTTACAAGTTCTTAGTTCTTAGTTCTTAATCGATGATGAAATTAGACATTTTATCTACGAAAACTATAACATATTAACTAAAATGATTTGTCTTGATCATGGAAGTAGAGACTTCTAGTTGGTATGTTGATATGTTTTAAGAGTTAAGACATATTGAACTGGACCGCTGTGAGACTTATTATTCTTCTAACGATTGTCAATTGAATAATAAATCTCACGACTTCTATTTACATGAACTCTTAATCGTGAGAGAATAATGAACCTGATCATGAAGTGTAGGTTGTTTTGATATTAGGAGTGAGATATAAAGTTACGATTAAAACCTCAGTATGTTGGGCAGCCACATTTAGTATTGATGGAACATATATTCTCAAGATGGAATTTATAATCTCTTGACGGAGATATAAAATATTCCCTTGAGATAAGTTTAATGGGTATGGTTATTCAGAGTGTTAAACCTAACCACTTTAGTAAGGAGTTACTAAAGTATATATTTATGAAATTGAATTTCATAAATATATGATAAATAACTTAAAAGGATTAAACCGGGTACTCAAGGATTAAGATGTAGTAATTTTTAAAGTGATAATTTACATTTATGACTTTGTATTATTACGAATATTTTATGAAGGGTTGCATGTACAATAAAGTCTTAGGATATAATTTATTAGTAAGGCCTAGAATGCAATTATATTTATATAGTAGTATTAAATATAATTAATGGTAACTTTGGACTTGTCAAAAGTTGACAAAAAAGCCCAAGGCCCATTGGAGCTAGCGTTTTATTTGTTCCCTTTTAGTCCCACTCCAAGCCATATACTAAAACCCAATTGGAATAACCCAAGAGGTTAGCCCAATTAAATAATCGATTATAAGGAGAGAGACATACAGAAAAAAAAAAAAAATTGAAATAGTTTGTATGTAAGTGTTGGACACTCTCTAATTCTCCTTTGAACACAAACATATAAACTAATTGAGAAACCATACTTCTTGGGCATCAAGCAGAATTGAAGTAAAGATTAAAAGTATTCCCAAGTACTTCTAATCTTTTTTTTGAAATTCATCACATCAAGGTACACTCTCTTGTTCTTATATTCTGAAATTTACATAGTACATGTTATCAATTACGAATGAAGTAGATCCGTTAATTTTTCGCTGCATATTTTTTGTATGCGATAGAAACATATATTTTTCCTACAATTGGTATCAGAGCGGTCTTCAATTTCGAATCTGTATAACATGTTTTGTGAGTTTTGGAATTAGAGATAATAGTTTCATGTTGTTAGAAGATTATACATTTAATTTTCTGCATGATTGTTGAAATTATTATTTGATAAAAACTGATATTGATGTTATGATATTGTTTAAGTTTAATATTAAGTATGTTAAAAATTGAACTTTAAGGCTATAGCATCAATGGAATTTAGTTTTGATATCAATCTCTGTCTATTATGTTCATATGATGGTTGTTTGTTCATAAAAAACCGTTGAAAATTGCTTCAGAAAAATTCTGGAAAATTCAAGTTTCAAAAGATTCGATCGATCGAAAATTGTTTTCGATCGATCGAGTGAAACAGTGACCAATCTATTTTATTCGATTGATATTCGATTGTTAGTCGATCAATCAAATTTTCTTTTTCGATCGATCGAGTAGTGATCGAATACCAATCGAGCAAGGCAAATTGTCAGGTATGAATTTTCTAATTTTTTCGACCAATCGAGACTTACATTCGATCGATCAAAAACTGTGAAATTTAGAATTTTTTCTAAGTGTTTTGACATATAAAGTACAACGCTATGTGTAATGAGATTACGCATGATTTCTAATTAAAAACCTTTAATTTAAAACATCTAATGGGAGAGAGATACAAGGGTTGGATCTCACGACCTCCATTATCGGTTCATAGTAGTGTAGGTAAGCACCTCATTTCAGCGTATATGCCTTGCGATCCCAAAGGAGAGTGTTTACTTCATAGTACTACAAGATTGAACTTACCCGTTTAAAGTAGTGTGGACAAGCACCTCGTCTTGGCGTATATACCTTGCAATCCCAAATGAGGTGTTTTGTTTCATGGTACTACAAGTTTAAACACTATAAGAGAGATGAAATGTCGCTACACATGATTCTAGATAATAGTATACACTAGACTAAGTGTAATGTTAACCTCCCAAAGGAGCTATGTCGTTATTACTTAGAGGCTAAAGGTAATACGACATATTATTAATATTAGATAAGAGTTATCATGATAGCACTAATAATTATAATAGTTCTCAATCAATCATGGTGTTTATAATAAACTTGCTACTAAGGAATTATAGATATGGATTGGGTTGTCGTTGCATATTTTATATTATGATTTTATTAAAATTCCATATTATATGCTTATATACTAAATTGATAATGTCAATTTTACTTATTATATTCATGTTTGTTATTTTCAGATTTCATCATGGCATCATTTAGCCCACTTGTTACTATTCTTAATCAAAACAAACTAATTGGATCCAATTATGTTGATTGGAAAAGAAATTTGGACATTATTCTTACTACTGAAGAGCACAAGTATGTGCTTACTCAACCATGTCCTACCTTTCAAATCATTAGATGCTCCTCTTGAGGAAAAACAGTGATATGATCGTTGGCTGAAATCTAATGAGATGGCTAAGTGCTATATCCTATCATCTATCTCAAATGTTCTACAGCATCAAATGCAGGATGTAGAACTAACTTCGGACATAATGCTAAGTCTGAAGGAGATGTTTGGTGAGGAAGGCTGTTCTGCAAGACAAGACACTATGTGGCAAATTTATAATACCAAAATGACTGATGGCACTTCAGTGAGGGAGCATTGTCTTAAGATGATCTCTAATCTGAATACACTAGAAGTTTTAGGTGCTAATATTGATGGAGAATCCCAAGTGGATATGATACTCCAGTCACTACTAGAATCATTCAAGGAATTCAGACTTAATTATAATATGAACAAAAATATTTATTCATTGTATGAATTAATGAATGAATTGGTAGCGGCGGAAGGCATTCTTGGTACCTCCAGTGTTGATGCCAATATGGTTGAAACTTCTACTTCTCAACCTAAGTCGAAAGGCAAGAGTAAAAAGAAGAAAAAGAAGGACTTCATCAAGCAAGATGGTAAACAAATTGCCTTAGGAGTTGCCAACAAAGGAAAGAAAACCAAAGGAAAGTGTTTCCATTGTGGTGAGAAAGGACATTGGAAGTGAAATTGTCCAAAATTCAGAGCTGCCAATAATAAGGGTATGAAAAATTCATTCCTTCTTGAAATATGTTTAGTACAAAATCCCACGGATTCCTGGTGTATGGATTCAAGTTGTATTAATCATATTTGCAATTTTTTGCAGGGGTTCCATGAGACTAGAAAGCTGAATGAAGGGAAATTGTTTCTTACTTTGGCTGATAGAAGCAAAATTCTAGTTGTAGTTGTTGGAGTGTTTAATTTATGCTTTGATTCTAGAGTTTTAATATTGAAAGAGTGTTTGTATATACCTAATGTTTGTAGGAATTTAATTTCTGCAACTTATTTAGGTAAGCATGGATATTGTGTTATCCTAAAAGACAATGTTGTAATAAAGAAGGGTAAAATATTTATCTGTTCTGGCAATATTGTTGATGGTCTTTATATTTTAACCCTTGATAAGCATGAATTATACAATTCTGAAGTAGATAATGACTCTCATGTAAAATCATTAAAGAAAAAGTTTCATTTTACTAAAGATGCATATCTTTGGCACTTGCATTTGGGTCATATTAATCCAAACAAAATTCAAAGATTGAACAAAGATGGACTCTTAAAGCCATTGGACTTTGATGATTTTCTAGTTTGTGAATCATGTTTGGAAGGTAAAATTACCAAACGGCTTTTTAATACAAAAGGTAGAAGAGCCCAAGAGTTGCTTGAATTAGTTCAGACAGATGTATGTGATCCTATGTCAACCCAAGCAAAAGGAGGTTATGAGTACTTCATCACATTTACTGATGATTACTTAAGATATGGTTATGTGTACCTAATGAGATGAAAATCCAAAGCCTTTGAAAGGTTTAGGGTTGAAGTTGAGAATCAATTGAGTAAACACATAAAGGCTGTTCAATCTGATCGTGGTGACAAATACCTTCTTGGAGATTTCAAGGATTACTTAATTCAAAATGAGATTGTATCCCAATTGACTGCACTTGGAACTCCCCAACAAAATGGTGTAATAGAGAAAAGGTATAGGACTCTTTTAGATATGGTTAGGTCCATGATGAGTTATTCAACTTTACCAATTTCTTTTTGGGCATATGCACTAAAAATTGCAATGCATATTTTAAATTTAGTTCCATCAAAATCTGTTCCCAACACACCTAAGGAATTGTGGAGTGGGCGCAAGCCTAGTATGAAATATCTTCACATTTGAGGATATCTAGCACATGTGTTGAAAGGGAAGTTGATAAGTTGGAAGTTAAAACCGAAGTATGCATGTTTTTAGGGTATTCAAATGAAACTAAGGGTTATTTATTCTATAATCATAAAGATAACAAAGTGTTTGTTAGAACCCATGCCAAATTTTTGGAAGATGATTATGTGAATAATTTTAATCCTAGAAGTAAAGTTGTCTTGGCTGAATTAGATGAACCCTGTAATTGAACAACCAATGGATGAAACTAGGGATGATGTGATTGTATTAGATACACTACAAGATACTTCTCATGAGATGTATAGTACACAGGTGCCTCATCGTAGTGGGAGGATTGTTAGGCCACCTATAAGATTTATAGGTCTGGGAGAAACTTATGAAGCTATCTCAGAAAAGGCTTAAACTGATCCTTACACTTATGAAGAGGCAATGAATGATATAAAAACACATCATTGGGCCAAAGTTATGAAATCTGAATTAGATTCTATGTATTCCAATCAAGTTTGGGATCTTGTGAATGCGCCTAACGGCATTAAAACTGTTGGTTGCAAATGGGTTTATACGAGGAAGAGAGGGATAGATGGAAATGTTAAAACCTTTAAAGTAAGGCTAGTGGCGAAAGGGTATACACATGTCAAGGGCAATTTTTTGTGCGTAGCCACGTGTTTTCTACTAGAAGTGTGACTTTGCTAAGCCTGAATTTGTTTTAGAGAGTTCAACCCGAAACTCGACATTGGGCCGTATAAACCAATCACTTTAGGTATATTTTTAAGCCTACAAAATAGATAAAACCTAAAGTTTTAGAATCATGATAATGGTTGAAATAAATAATATACTTAATATGATAGTTTTGATTAAATGACAAGTTGATACGTTATTATTATGTATATTAAGTGATGTCCAACATTAGAAAATAATTAATTAGGTATCAAATATCCAATAATAGGATGAGTCCAATAGTTCATATCCAGTTGCGGTTCATGGTTCATGTTCAACATAATAAGGTATGTCCAGCAATGGTTCATGTCCAAATAATATATGTTCAATGGTAGTTCATCTCCAAAAAATATGTGTCCAAGGGTGGTTCATGTCCAAATAATATATGTGCAACGGTGGTAAATCGATTTATTAATATGTATGTTCATTAATGAAGTATTAGTGAGATCATGTTTATTAAATAGTGAGATGATATTAAAGTAACTTGCATCTAGCGGTGCAATAGTGATAAGTTAATGTATACTTAATAATGTAATCTTGAATATAGATAGGTTTTTGAATTATTTTGTATATTTCTGACTCCAGCTGTACAGCATCACTTTGTTCTTTATATGATTTGTGGCTCCAGCCGTATAATGTTAGTGAGTTTCATAGTTTGTGGCTCTAGCCGTATAGCGCTAATGAGCTGATAATATTTCAGCAACAGAATAATAACATTAGTCGAGTGGTATAATGATAATGAATAAAATATACTTAATAATATAAATTTGAAGAAAAAAATATAATGACTTATTTTCATAGTTTGTAGCTCCAACTGTATAACATCAGTGGACTTAACATTTCAGCAGTATGAAAAAATGAGTCCAACGGTACAATATAATATTATGAGTAATTTCATGGTGACTTCATGATTGAAGGGGGAAAATGGGTGCAATTGGAGGGAGAGAGAATATGTCCAACTGTGTGCATAGGTTGGTTAAGTTCATCTTCTTTATCATACAGTTAAATGATTTTCCCCATATAATACTTTTTTGGTTTTTAGTCAAATATAAGTGATATTGCCTCCCATAAGAAGAGCTTTTAGTATTAGAAATTTATGTCTTTCATGAGAATGACTTTAATATGAAATTATTGTGCCTTTTAAGAGGACTTTTTTCTTTAATGTTCATATGCCTTCCATGAGAAAGGACTTTTGTAATGTGTTCTTGGAAGAGTGTTTGGTATCTTTTAAGATGTATGGAGATGGTAAAAAAATATATATGTTTTATGAGATATGGTATTTGTAAGATAGATTAGAAATATATATTAGAAGTATATATGAATAGTTTGTGAGGAATGTGTTTGTAAAATACATGGGAGTATGAAATAGATAATATGAAGGTTAAATATAGTAAATACATGAGCTTATAGTTGCTGTTGGAGTTGTTTTTTGTGTTATGACATTGGTTATGTTGCTTTCTAAGAAGAAGAGAGGTATTGTAAGAAAACTAGAGAAAGAGGTGAAGATGTATTTATGAGCAGCAAAATGATGCTATTTCAGAATAATGGAGTGTAGGAAAGATGGGTAATGGATAATGGTGTATTGTAATATGTGTGTTGTGTTGTTATCTATAAAGAGAGATTTTGTAAAAGAGATAGAGAAAGAAGTAGAAATGTATTTATAAGCAGCAAAATGATGCTATTTTAGAATAATGGAGTGTAGGAAAGATGGGTAATGGATAATGGTGTGTTGTAATATGTGTGTTGTGTTGTTATCTATGAAGATAGATTTTGTAAGAGAGATGGAGAAGTATGAAAATGTGTATGTGGCAGCAAAATGAATGAAGTTTCAGAATAAGGGAGTGAGAGAGGGAGAGATGGTGTCCTCCTTTAGTGTGTGGCTTGATCCTCTTTATATAGAGCCAAGTATGTAACTAGATTAGAATTAGTTAAAGGGAAATTCAGCAAATAAGGAAAAGTTTTTGACAAAGTAAGTGGTTTCATTAGTGAGTTTTTGGTTTTTAGCCAAAAAAAGAAAATTTGAGACTTTAATGCTATTGGAGCTGCTGTTACAGTTGTCAGTCACAGCTGTTATAGCTGGATGATGTAATCTTAATGACATCTTTTGTTAGAGGAAAATATTTGGCATTAAATACATGGTTTGGCTAAAAATGGTAAAATAATCTTTATGGAATCCTTCTATTTCTAGTACTACAGCTCGAGGCTAAAGATCTTAACTTAAAATGGTAGGATTTCTTTTATGGGATCCTTACTTCTTTGGGTATGACAGCAAGCTGCTGGGATTGGGCATTAATGGGCAAGTGATGTCATTTTAGGACATATGTTAACTTGTTGGAGCTATTGCAGCTTCTGCTAAAATTGTTGCAGCTTCTGCTGGAGCTGTTGTTGGTATTTTTGGCTAAGTTTTCTTTTTTGAAAAATTATATGTTTAGTTCATATATAAGTTTGGTAAGTAATAGACTAGTTGGTTGATATTTGATGAAGTTTTAGATATGTAATTGTGGGGCCCAATAATTTATGGGTCAGGTCCATTTGCTCACGGGAAGTCCAAAGGCCCAAGCCAAAGGAAGCTACGGCCCAAGCTCAATAACATAAAGCCCAAACGGCCCGGGGATGTTGCCGAGGATAGTTTAGTCCTCGGCAGACCTAAAATTCCACCGAAAAAAGAAAATTTGAGACTTTAATGCTATTGGAGCTGCTGTTACAGTTGTCAGTCACAGCTGTTATAGCTGGATGATGTAATCTTAATGACATCTTTTGTTAGAGGAAAATATTTGGCATTAAATACATGGTTTGGCTAAAAATGGTAAAATAATCTTTATGGAATCCTTCTATTTCTAGTACTACAACTCGAGGCTAAAGATCTTAACTTAAAATGGTAGGATTTCTTTTATGGGATCCTTACTTCTTTGGGTATGACAGCAAGCTGCTGGGATTGGGCATTAATGGGCAAGTGATGTCATTTTAGGACATATGTTAACTTGTTGGAGCTATTGCAGCTTCTGCTAAAATTGTTGCAGCTTCTGCTGGAGCTGTTGTTGGTATTTTTGGCTAAGTTTTCTTTTTTGAAAAATTATATGTTTAGTACATATATAAGTTTGGTAAGTAATAGACTAGTTGGTTGATATTTGATGAAGTTTTAGATATGTAATTGTGGGGCCCAATAATTTATGGGTCAGGTCCATTTGCTCACGGGAAGTCCAAAGGCCCAAGCCAAAGGAAGCTACGGCCCAAGCTCAATAACATAAAGCCCAAACAGCCCGGGGATGTTGCCGAGGATAGTTTAGTCCTCGGCAGACCTAAAATTCCACCGAAGTAGAGGGGCAAAAACGGTATAGGATCAGACTGGAAAGGAGATCTAAAATATCTCGGGACAGCTGCCCTCATTACCCTTCCCAGATAAGACTCTACATCCAGCAGAGCCGGATTCTTCGGCTTTATCAACCATCCCCAACAATTCTGGGATTAGACTGACGGGACAAATATCAGTCTCGTAAAAGTTGACCCTACACGTGGACGAAGGATAGCAAACATAGGCTAGTATAAAAGAGAAAGTAAGTAATCTGGATAGGGGGGGAGAATGGAAAAAAGAAACAAAAGATTCCCATCCCACCTCAAGGAAAAAGACTCCATGGGTGAAAATCATTTAAAGACGTATGCATACCACAAAAAATCACCGCCAGATAACCGGAGGAAGATCTTAATGATCCTCGGACTAAGTCCGAGGAGTCCAACCCCTCAGGATGTAATGATATAGGGCCTAAATGTTCAAATCCAACTCTTATCTTTCACATGAAATTCTCTAAAAACAGGACCGGACCATCACCCCGTGATCAAAGGCAAGCCTTTCAAGCCCACTCTCTACAAATCATATTGTGGGGGATCTTTCATGTATGAGCCCAACATCATTAAAGGGGCCATTAAGAAAATCGTGTCCCTATGGTCTTTTTGTATTTTAACCAAATCTTGGAGACAGTGGCGGCTCTAGGAATTTTTCCCAGGGTGTTCCTTAAGAAGCATAATTTTTTCCAGTGACGACTCCAGGAATTTTTCTCAAATGTATTGTTGTTTAGTTGTTTCTTTATTTTTTTTTTGTCTTTTATAAACTATAATTTGTTATATTGTTGTTTCATTAATTATAAAATTATTAATTGTTGTTTAACCTAACATAATTTAATTTGTTTGTTTGTTATTTATAATGTATTGATTAATTAAATTATTAATTATTATTTATTAGTTGCTTTCCCCAATTAATTATTGGTTAATTAATATCCCAAACAAACAAAATTAATTAGTTCAACTAATTACTATGGTTGTTTGATACTTGGAATATCACACTATTACTTAACCCAAAAAAAAAAAAAAAAGTCAATAAATTGTGCAGCACAAAAATATATAGGCCCTATAGCTTAAGTCCAAGTCTAAAAAAGAGTGATTTATTACAAGCCTCATGCCTGATGCCCCCAATCACAAGAGCTAGCTGCCAATCAGAAAATTTCACAATCACAAATCACAATACACATTATGCTAAAAAACAATTAATCTCTCACCAACACCAACACCAACACACACCAACACCAACGGATAAGATATAGCCAAATTCAAAAAGTAAAAAAAAAGGCAAAAAATAAAAAAATAAAAATAATAATAAAGCTAAAGATTCGGCCAGCCAATGAGCCAATCACAAACTCACAGTTTAAAAGAGAGAGAGTTAGACTCTTAAAGAATAAAGAGAGAGAGACTGAGACTATCATTCTTTAATTTTATTTCATATTTTTATAGTTTTCACTTTTCATTTTAGTGAGAGATTGGGAGAGAGTCAGAGAGAAATACCTTGAGGGAGGGAGCATTGAGCATCGGAGCAGTTGAGGTGCCGAGCGATCTATGATGAAAGGCGAGTGACGAGCAAGCTGCAAGCGAGCTGAGACGTTGCACTATCAGTCTGTCTTTAGGTTTGCTTTAGGCTTTAGTGATTTCTGATTTAGTGGTGATTTGCTCTGTATTGGGGTTTGGTTTTTTTTTTTTTTTTTTTTTTGAGAATTTGTGGGTTTGCTACCTTTGTAATGGGCTTGTTGTGGGCTTGGCTCTGTTAAATTTTTTTTTTTCTTTTCAGATTTTAGTTCAATTTTTTTTTGGGTTTTTTTTTTATTTTTTATTTTTTTTAAATAATTTGAAGGTGTTCCTAATTTTGTGATTGAGGGTGTTCCTAATACAAATCAAATAAACAAAAATTTTAATTATTATATATAAATTTTTTTTCAGGCCAGGGTGTTCTTGGGAACACCTTGAGATGCATGTGGCGCCACCATTGCTTGGAGAGTAAGGAGAGTATTCAATGCTAGATATGAGATATTAATAAATATTTAGTCATGTACATGGAATTGATTTAAATGAAAATAATAATATAATTTATATGAAATACTATAATTAAACTTATATTATATGATGAATATTAATTTTTATGTAAAGAGTATGAGGAGTTTTATCATTTTAAGTATTATGTAATATGAGAGACTTACTAAATGTTACCTATTGCATACTGACTCATCAAAGTTCAGGGAATTGGGGAAGACATGCCAAGCAACATGCTTTTCTTTATCAACTTTGAACCACTGGAGTTTTATTAAACATACTTCTTGGCCCTCCAAACCACGACTCCCAAAATTCCCCCAGTGAGACTCATGAGCTTGGATCATGAGCCAAAAAATGAGATGATGTGCAATGAGCTTGAAGCATGGGTTTTGACACCTTTTTGTGTAAATATGGTTTCTTTTGGGCTTTAGAAGAGATTTTCCCAAAATCCATAATAGTGTTGACGTAGTGTGGGTCGCCAATGAAATGAAGCCGTGTGGTGTAAAAAATTTGTCCTCAACAACATAAAAAAAAGGTATTGATTATGAAGAAACCTTTTCACCAGTAGCAATGCTTAAATCTATTAGAATTCTCTTATCCATTGCTGCTCATTATGATTATGAGATTTGGCAAATGGATGTCAAGACTGCTTTTCTAAATGGCTAAATGGCAATCTTGAAGAAGAAATCTATATGTTGCAACCGGAAGATTTCATAGCAAAGAACCAAAAGCATATGGTATGCAAGTTAAAAAGGTCCATTTATGGACTTAAGCAAGCATCTAAGTCATGGAACATCAAATTTGATTAAGCAATCAAGTCATTTGGTTTTGAACAAAGTCTTGATGAACCATGTGTGTACAAAAGACATCGAGATAAAATAGTAATGTTCCTAGTGCTTTATGTTGATGATATTCTACTCATTGGAAATGATGTAGGGGTAATGTTATCAGTAAATATTTGGTTGTCAAGCTAATTTGATATGAAGGACTTGGGTGAGGCTGACTTTATTCTAGGGATCAAGTTTTGGCGAGATCGCAAGAATAAGATGTTAGGCTTGTTACAAGCTGGATATATAGATAAGGTTTTAGAACGGTTTAGCATGCAAAACTCAAAGATAGGATTACTTCCTTTCAGACATAGAGTTCCTCTGTCTGATGACCAAAGGCCTAAGACTCTTGAGGAAGAAAATATGATGAGATGAGTTCTTTATGTTGCTACAATGAGAAGTCTCATGTATGTCATGCTTTGTACTAAATCAGATATCTATTATTTAGTTGGCATGGTCAGCCGATATCAATAAAATCCAGGACCATAACATTGGCAAGCTGTGAAGCATATTCTCAAGTATTTACGGAGAACGAGAGAATATATGCTTGTGTACCGGTGTGAGGATTTGATTCCCATTGGTTACATAGATTCAGATTTTCAATCAGATCTTGATTTCAGAAAGTCCACTTCAAGTTGTGTATTCAACTTGGGAGGTGGAGCCATAAGTTGGAGGAGTGTTAGGCAATCTTGTATTGCTGACTCCACCGTGGAAGTTGAATATGTTACTGCTTGTGAAGCAGCAAAGGAAGCTGTTTGGCTCAAGAAATTCCTTTTTGATTTTAGTGTTGTGAGAATGGAGTAAGTTCCTATCACATTGTTTTGCTACAATAGTGGAGCGGTTGCACAATCCAAAGATTCAAGGAATCACAAGAAAGGAAAGCACATTGAAAGAAAGTACCACATCATTTGAGACATTGTTGCTCGTGGAGATGTAGTAGTAGCAAAGATAGACAGTGCAAATAATCTAGCAGATCCCTTTACCAAAGTTTTGCCACAAAGGACTTTTGAGTCACATTTGGAGAGAATGAGAGTTAGATTAATGCACAATAGTCTTTAGGGCAAGTGAGAGATTGTTAGGATTAGTACCATTAAATCCTATTATATGATGTTATGTATGACATTATGCAGGACTTAATGTTGTGATTAATAAAGTTGTTTTATTATTATCTAAAATAATGGTAATATGAATATTTGGACATTATCATATAGTCCATAAAATGCATAGTATATGATTTATGTGATTTAGTCACAGAAGATATAAATCATAAGTTCTTTGTAAACTCATAATTTTAGTTCATAGTCGGTGATAAAATTGGGCATTTCATCTGCGAAGACTATAACATATTAACTAAAATGATTTGTCTTGATCATGGAAGTGGAGACTTCTAGTTGGTATGTTGATATGTTTTAAGAGTTAAGACATATTGAATTGGACCGCTGTGAGATTTATTATTCTCCTAACGACTGTTAATTGAATAATAAATCTCACGACTTCTATTTACATGAACTCTTAATCCTGAGAGAATAATAAACTTGATCATGAAGTGTAGGTTACTTTGATATATCAGAAGTGAGATCTAAAGTTATGATCAAAACCTCAGCATGTTGGGTAGCCACATTTAGTGTTGATAGAACATATATTCTCAAGATGGAATTCATAATCTCTTAATGGAGATATAAAATATTCCATTGAGATAAATTTACTGGGTTTAGTTATTCAGAGTGTTAGGCCTAACCACTTTAGTAAGAAGTTACTAAAGTATATATTTATGAAATTGGATTTCATAAATATATGATGAATAACTTAAAAGGATTAAACTGGGTACTCAAAGATTAAGATGCAGTAATCTTCAAAGTGACAATCTATATTTATGACTTTGTATTACTACAAATATTTTATGAAGGGGTTACATGTACAATAAAGTCTTGAGATATAATTTATTAATAAGGATTAGAGTGCAATTATATTTATATAGTGATATTAAATATAATTAATGGTAATTTTGAACTTGTTAAAAGTTGACAGAAAAGCCCAAGGCTCATTGGAGCTAATGTCTTATTTGTTCCCTTTTGGTCCCACTCCAAGTCACATATTAAAGCCAATTGGAATGGCTGAAGAGGCTAGCCATATTAGATAATCAGTTATAATGAGAGAAACATAGAGAATTAAAAAAAAAAAAATTGAAATGGTTTGTATGCGAGTGTTGGACACTCTCTAATTCTCCCTTGAACACAAACATATAAACTGATTGAGAGACTACACTTCTTGGGCATCAAGTGGAATTGGAGTGAAGATTAAAAGTGTTCCCAAGTATTTCTGATATTTGTTTTGAAATTCACCATACCAAGGTACACTCTCTTGTTCTTATATTTTGAAATTTACATAGTACATGTTATTAATTGCGAATGAAGTAAATCTGTTAATTTTCCACTGCGTATGTTTTGTATGTGATACAAACACATATTTTTCCTACACGAAGGACATTACAATATCGTTTGCTTCCTCTTGTCAAAAATCCATTGTCTTGCTCTAGACGGCCATTCATTCTCGATTAATTACAATGTAAATCTAACACGCGGAGAGAAACCCTAAAAAATAAAAAAAAATAAAAAATAAAGAAGCACAAAAAAGGAGAGATTGTAAATTTGGAATAACACTTATGTGAATATCATGGAAAAAATTTATAACACAAAAAAAAATTAAAATTGAAAAAAAAAAAAAACCTTCAACAAAAGAGAGACCATGCCAACCATGTGAGAGTGACGATGAAGTTAGAGAAAACCGAAGTTTGGTCTTTTATGCTTCGCTGCTACATTGGCCAAATTTTGTGATTAGTTGGGACCAAAAAAAAAAAAAAAAAAATCTAGATAAGTATCGGAAGTTATTTTTGAAGATAAACAATAGAGGATAAGTATCAAAAGTTAATAACATTTTTTCGTAGATAGAAGTTAAGAGCAATTAAAAATTTTAAATTTGTGAGTAAAGCAGCTATTTTTATTTTTAAAGAAAAAAGCAGTTAAAAATTTTAAATTTGTCAGTAAAGCAGTTTTATATGAGTTAAGACGTGGGATAGTGAAATTCGTGTAACATGTATTTGCATTTGAGTTTAAATTAAATTTATCCTAAATATAAGAAGTTCAAATTACTTTTATATCCTCAATTATTTATTTATTTGAATTAAATATTAGGGGTGTTAAAGAGAATTAAAAGATCAAGTAACTAACTTTCCGAATCCAATACATTATATATATATTTCTAATTTTTCATAAATTTTATATAGTGTTTGTATATCTTTTGATACATAATAGAAAAAAAAAAATTAAAAAAATGGATTCATGAATGGATTCATTTTTTGACAACTATGAATAATACTACAAACATAATAAATTTCACATTGACAAAAAATAAAAACATAATAAATTTCACAATTTATTAATGACTTTTGATTCAAACAAAATGTGAGATGAGACTAAAGTGGGCATCCTGAGGATTGGACTGAGGTGAATCTTGATGTAACCAATCTCAACGAGACCCAATTATAGATACAAATGATTCAATCTTGTATAAAGTCAGTTAACAACTTGATTCGATGCATCAAATTAGGGCAAAACAACTTATATTCAGCACTTCAATGTACTAGACGAAACATGATGCAAACACACGACCATTTGGACACGAGTAAATTGTATCGGTCTTAATACAAAAGAGTCATCAAATTAAAACTCTTATTTTTTTTTAATAAATTAAAACACTAATTATTATTATTTTTTATAAAAAAAAACAAACACTTTATTGATTCTAAAGAGAAAAGAAAAAAAAAAACACTAATAATTTTTTTATTGAATTGAGAGGACCCGTAACATTGCTGACCTGGTATCAAATTCTGTAATTTCTCAAAACTCACGCATGTTCGGAACCAAAGTACTAGGCACTTCTCAAGTTCTACGAGTGCACTTTGGACATCGACAGAGAGATCGTTGTAGACAAAGACACAACTCAACGCAAACAACCAGGTACCAAAACCCAATACCCAAATCATATCTAAATCTTATTTTTGTTTTTTAAGATTGTGCCTCCATCTCAATCTCCAAATTTTATTGATGATTCTTTCTTCTGGGTTCAACTAATCACTATGAAAGTTTAGGGTTTATATTGGGTTTTTCATTATTCCCCGTTTGGTTGCTGAGAAAAAAAAGGTAGGAATCGAAAAAATTAAAGTTGGGTTTTGTTCTTTATCTTTTTTTGAAGTCGTTTTGTTTTGTTCTTTATCTGGGTCTTATAAAAGCAGTAATGTGAATGTCCACTCAATTTTGCCCAACAAACAGTTTTGGAGAATAGGGTGTTAAAGACAGGAATTTTTGTTCCGGGGTTTTCTTGAGTAACCAAACAGGGTGTTAATGTTTGTGAAATGGCACTTGGGTTTTTCTCGAACATACAAAATCTATGGCCTTTTTCTTTGCTGAAATATGATGACTTGAGATTGTCTGATGAACTGGTTCGTAAACTTTCGGTACCCGAACATACAAAACGTTTCATTTTTGCGGTTCGTGAGCCCGAAACTCAGTCTGTGATTTATATATTGGCTGCTCAGAATTTATCCGAGCGATCAGCTATAGATGCTGAGTGTTTAATTAGGGAAGTTAGACCTGATGCTGTTGTGGCCCAGGTGAGCAATTCATCCCTTACAGAAATTCAATCTGAAGAGAGTGAATTGAGAGATGGTGCAGTTCCCACTTCTTCGTTTGGAGTGCTTAAACGATGTTTTGTTGATAAGATTAATAAGGAGAGGTATGAATGTGTTGCTGGCAACTCTGTTTTGCGAGAGATTTTTGGGACTAGTTTTCATGGACATTTTTTCGCAGCCAAGAGGGCAGCTGAGGAGGTTGGATCCTCATTCTCGGTGCTTGAATCACCCTCTGTGAAGTCTTCTGTTGGGGATAACCCCCCGGAGGAAATTGACACGGGGTACAAGTTTCAAGGTTTAGTTAGTAGTTTGGTTCCTCAGAAAGCGGGTTCTGTTGTTCTTTTGAGTTCAAAGAGATTTTCTCTAACGAATGATTTTCAGAAGCAGATGGTGAATTTGTTATCACCGTATTTGGATCTATCAATTCCGAGGTTTAGTCACTCAACTTCTGCATCGGAGGTGGGTTCAAAGGAAATTCAACCTATACGCAGTTATGAGGCACCGCCATTTGCTCAGTCCATTTATCCATTACTCGAGGATCTACATAATATATTTTCTGATCTACCATCAATTGGGAATGCTCTGGCTCATGCACAGAAAATGCTTCTTGATGTTAACAGAGGTGAAATTGTGGACATTAGCATCCTATCTGAGGTCTACACCTTTCGAATTGCAGTTGAGGGGCTGAGAGTTGCTCTAAACAATGCTGGTCGGTTACCCATTAACAAAATAAGAAATTCCATGCCAGCTAAGATTGATTTTTCAGAGCTTCCATTTGAGGACAAGTCACATGCACTCTTTGCACAGGCCCTTCGGAGTCAGACTAAGAAGTTCCAGACCATAGTGGCAGTAGTTGATGCTGGTGGCTTAGCCAATCTAAGGAAACACTGGAACACTCCTGTTCCTCTGGAGGTCAAGGATTTTGTCGAACAGCTTGGTACAAATTGTGAAGGGGATGGGGAACTTTCAAATCATAATGAGGGAAAACGATTATTAACAGGTAAACCTGTGGTGGCAGTTGGAGCCGGGGCAACAGCAGTTTTAGGAGCTTCATATGTCTCCAAAGTTGTTCCTGCATCGACTGTTGTGAAAGTTCTAACATTCAAAGTTCCTGCTTCACTTAAAATCTTACTGTCCCAAACTCAGAAGGCGACATCCCTAGCCTTTGGCAAGACTTTTGGGACATCAAAAGTTGTAGCTCCAAGTATTGCAAGTTATGGAGCCAAAACAACATCTATTTTTAAGGCAACTGCTTCTGCTGAAAAGATCCGGCTAGTAACCCACAGTGTTATAGCCTCTGCTGAGAAGACCAGCTTTTCAGCTATGAGAACAGCATTCTATGAAATAATGAGGAAACGGCAGGTACGGCCAATTGGTTTGCTACCATGGGCAACATTTGCGTGTAGTATTGCAACTTGCAGCAGCTTGCTTGTGTATGGAGATGGAATTGAATGTGCTGCTGAATCACTTCCTTCAGCTCCATCAATTGCCAGTTTGGGAAGAGGGATCCAAAGCTTACAACAGGCGTCTCAGTCCGCTATTCAAGCAGATGGCACCAGAATACAGAAATCTATAGAAGCCCTAATATACAGATGGAAGAAAGTAAAGGTGCAATAAAGTAAGAATGTGATTCTATTTGTACACTTGTTCATCTTCTTCATAAAGTGATGCCTGAATAGAGTTCAGGGAAATATACTGTACATGTAAAGTCTACTATAAGGTTGTTTTTATTGGGTTTTTATTTCTGTTTTGTATCAGGAATTCATTTTTTCTCCATAGAATTATAGAAACTGCTTTTCTGGGATACTTATGGAAGAAATCTTTGCTTCTTTTTTTCCCCTTCCTACATTGAGTGTAGAATTTTCATAATTCATTCTAATAGAGTTACAACTTATAAATCGTGGGGGAAGAAATTGAATTTTTTTGTTGCTGACGGTGTTACTAATTTTGTTTGTTTAGTATATTCCTTTCTTTCCCCCAATGTTACATTATGAGATGATATACCTGGTCTTGGATTACAATTGTGTACAAAACTTTTCCTTTCTTTCCCCCATGAATATATAATTTTTTACATATCTTCTCTAACATTGTTTGTGAATTCTATCTCTCGTCTCATTACATTCGCAATTTTTACCTATATATATATATATATATATAACATTGTTTGTGAATTCTCAACTTCCTTTAAAGACGGATAATACTGCAAATTAAGCAGAATGGTTTTAACATGTATTGAATTTCCTTATGAAATCCAGCACCCCCCCCCCCCCCCCCCCCAAAAAAAAAAAGAAAAGAAAGAAAGATATACATTGTTAACATTTTCAGTATCCTTACTTCAAAGTTACTTTCCCTGAAATTGTAAATTGCTAGAAATGCTACCTCTTATTTAATTTGCACATTTAAAAAAAAAAAAAAAATTTGAGTACTTATTGAGTTGAAGAATTGAGATCATCAAGGAAGAAATATAAACTTAGAATGTGAAAAGATGAATCTCAGCTGGTTAATATGGAAATCAATTTAGGGATAATGTCAAACTAATGAGATATATAGGTAAATTGGCCTTCGAAGGTAGTCTTATGAATTGTTGAACAGGATAATTATTAAATCCCACACTCAAATATATATATATATATATATATATATATCCTTTCAACTTAGGCCTGTTTGGTATCTCTATATCTATCCTTTCAACTTGCACTTCATTTGGTACCTCTATTAGAAATGCGTTTAACGGATTTCTATAAAGCAAAATGCTAGTGAGTTTTAGCTCAACTAGCACCTCCACCCCCAAAAAGTTTTAAGTGGAGGGTGAGGTGTTGGGTTCAAGACCCATATAATGCACGTGTAAATCACCAATAAAAAAAATAAAACATCTATAAAGCAAAATTCCATGGTTTTTAAATCTGGACCAGATGGTATAGTTTGTTTAAACCGTTAATCTGATCAGAAAAGTATGAATCCTTTTGTTGTTGGACCAATGGTTTGGAATGTATGCTGTTTCTAAGACCTCTTTGGCTCACCACACATGACAGGTATTCTATTTCTCTCTAAATTTCTCCATGGTTTAATTGATTTCTTCTCTCTCTCTCTCTCTCTCTAAATTCTAATTTGATGAAATGTTTGTCTCATGGTCTGGCTAAGAATATCTTCTCCCCCCACCCCCCCCCCCCCCCCCTTCCTTTTTTTTTGGGATCAAAAGAGCTTGACATATATTTGGGTGTCATTGGTTTTTTTTTTTTTTTTTTTTTTTTTTTTTTTTTTTTTTGAGATAGTACTGCATAATTAACTTCATAGAAACAGGCGTATGAGGTTTGGGTTTTGGAGGTGAGATTTTATTTCATTATTTTTCTGTGTGATTCACTCGCCTATTTGCGTGTTTGGGCAAGACTGCGTAATCATTGTTTCATGCTTCTCCAAAATTACTTTCAATTAATTTTTCTAATGTGGATTACAGCTTGCCCCTTGATTTGTAAAAACCACGAATACTTAGACGAAACAATTTTAGTTAACCAGATGTGTAGGGGACGTATTAGTCAACAAAGAGCTTTTTAGAATTTTAATAGGCCAAGCAGGTTACCATGGAATAATGAACAAAAAGCTATGTCTCAATAATGTTTTGTTGGGTAGCATTTGGTCTTCGCTTTTCATCCTATTGTGGATTGCATTATGGAGGAAAACAAGAGCATGAGTTTTATTATTTATTTGCTCTGGTGAATTTGTAATTGCAAGATATTGGATAAGAATTATATAGGAATTCATTTAGCATCTTTGTGTAGGATGATAAGAATTACAAATGGGATTTATATGGAAAATGAAGTCCAAAAGGTGGACATTGAAAATACTAGAGGTAATAAGTAAGAACAGGGCTACCCCGTCTGGGTGCAGCCTAGTGGTTGGAGGCTTGGGATGAGCTATAGACTCAAACATCCTGGGTTTGATCCGCACTAGTAGTTCCCTTAAATTACTTGATACGCAGTTCTAGCGGGTGGGGTTGTGTTTTTATGGTTTACTCCCTAGGGGTGAGTCCAAAGGGCCCTATCTTGGTGAGGTTCCATGTCATAAAATATAAAAATAAAATACTAAGAACATGGCTATCTTGACGGCAAATGCAGAATCATTTCTGGGTTCTTCATTGTTGATGAGGTAAGGCTCCTTGGCAAAGTTTGGTGTGCAGTGCCCTTTTGTTTGTTCTGGTTGGTGTGGAGGGAGTATAATTGAAGAGCATTTGAGGGGGTTGAGCGACCTTTAATGGACCTGAACATGTTCTAGCCGTATACTGTATATGAATGGACGATTGTTTTATCCACTCATTCATCTTCTTCTTTGCTTACTTTCATTGATAGTTTTAATTTTTCTTGATTTTTACTTGCTCAGTATATCACTTGTGTACTGAGTTTTCCTCTTTTTAATAAAGTTTATTATTTGTCAACCCAAAAAAAAAAAAAAAAAAAAACTATGATGAATTTCTGGTTTCTTCACGTGTTGATGAGGTAAGGCTCCTTTAAGAATTTGTGTCTGTACTATGATGAATATTGAGTGTAGTTTTTTATTATAATTATGTATCATAAAGAATGTAGTTTTTTATTATAATTATGTATCATAAATAATAATCTGGCTGGTGATTAGGTTCTAAGAGATATTAAATGGCATTTTTACCGATGAAAAAAAAAATTGGCATTTTGTTCCATCTGTTCTTGTTATGATTTTGGATGACCATCTAATTTTAATTTTCTTTTATTTCTTTCTTTATTATCATTATTATTATTTATTTAGATTTCTTACCTCATTGTGATTTAGATTTGTGGGGTGGTGAATTTTGCTTGGTGTTTGAGATTTTGCTTTGTGGGAATCTGATGGTGGGGTTTTGTATTTATGGGTTAGTGGAAAATGTTTAATTTAGGTTATTTTGAATTTTGAGATTTCTTCGCCAAAACCAGGGTCTTGTTCTTGACCCTCACCATCTCAGCTTCCATAGTAATATTCTTCTCAATCTTTTACTCTATTTATCACATCTATCACTCCCTTCTGCAGCAGGTCAAGGAGAAAACAATAGGCCAATGCAGAATCTTTGGATCATAATGTTGATTTACTTCACTTTAACATGTCATACAGGATTAATGC
This sequence comes from Quercus robur, assembly GCF_932294415.1. Lineage (NCBI taxonomy): Eukaryota > Viridiplantae > Streptophyta > Magnoliopsida > Fagales > Fagaceae > Quercus > Quercus robur. Next base: position 12,827,067 of record NC_065543.1, on the reverse strand, counting down.
TGTGTGTAATATACAAGAGTGATGATCAGTAGTTGTTATTATAGAACAGATTCAAGTGATTGAAGGTGTGTGTACTGTGAGAATTATGTTGTTGTATGTAGATTAGATTAAAGACTTTTCTTTTTCTTTGCCACTTATTAAATGCAAATATTGATAGTTCAAGTTTGTGTAGTGCCTGTTTGTAGTTTAAGCTCTCTAAGTGTTTCTTTTTATTTAAGTTGTTTCTGATATTGTCTTGCCACTGTTAAGTTTTAACTTCAATGTTATTTGTACTACTCTCAGTTGCACTCTTGGATCATTGAAAGTAGGTTTTTGACAAAAGAGAGCTGCGGTATATTTGCCTTTATACTCCTTACTTTGAAAAACTAACCTTGCAAAGGAGAATCCACTGGCAGATTTTAATCAGCATAATTTACTAACTAACCATGATCAGGTGCTTGGAACCATTGAAAGTGCTTCAGATTTTGGTAGTAAATTCATGAATCTTAAAGAGTCTTCAATAGTATGCGGCAACCAGGATGATATGAGGTGAGTGTTTCTTGGTTTTATTAATTTGTAATCCATTATTTATGTGCTTTAAAAATTGATATGAAGTAGTAAACTTGTGTCAGATTCACACCTGTATGTGAAAAGACGTTCTGAGTGAGTTATTTCAGCTCCACGCTTTCTTTTCTCTGAATCAAAATTCAATCTAGTGGATCCTTAATAAAAAAAATAATTAATCAAAAAATAATTTATTTATTTATTTTTATAAAACGAGTAGGTATTTCGTTTATAGAAATCAAAGCCAAAATCCATTCTACTGATTTTGGCTTGGTAGCATTTGATAACGTAAGATTTAATTGTAAAAATAATTTCAGGGAAGGACAACTACTATATATTTGTTCTTCAATTTAGTATATGTTCTTTTTTATTAACGGATATTTTTTGCTGCTTGTACCTGTAGAACAGGGAAGGTCCACCATAACCATAGTAATTAAGGCGATTCCTGTTTGCCAGACAATTTAGCTTCCTTGTATGTGTTTGTGAGATGAAAATGGTGAAGAGCGTGAGATTTGAGATTTGGGATTTGTTTTCTTTTGATTTTTAACAATTGTTTTTGGTAACCAAATGAAGTTTGTGTAATTAATTGGGAGTTTGTTTGGTTACTGAGAAAAGGATAAGAAAAAAAAAAATAGAGATCTGAATTTTGAAGTTCATGAATCTCTTAGGATATAGGTTTCCCCTGGAAGGCTTTGAATTTCAACTAAGATTAATTATAATAATTGGGTTTTTTCTTTTAAAGAAACAAAAATGTACTAAGATCTGCTAAATTCACTTTCTATATTGTGGGGGTAGGGGAGGGGAGGGAAGGGGAGTGCTGCAATAAAGATGGAATCTACAATATCAATTCACCTTCTGTAAATCATGTTTGTTTTTAAAATATTTCTGATGCTTTGTTAACAGGTGGAAGCTTATGAAGCCAAAGGGCTTGTGGGTTAGTGGCACTACGTGGTCTCCCCCATGTGGGGGAACTTGGGTTTGAATCTCCCTCTCTTGGTTTTTTGTGAGCCTGAAAATATCAAAAAAGATTAAATAAAAAAACAAGAGTTTGCATCCCTGGAGAATGGTAGCGAGCTCAGAGCTTCTTCCTCATGGAATATGTGTGTTCCTTCATGTTTGCTCATTAGGGTATGTCTTAATTCTTCTTTATATGTTTAGTTTTTATTTTTAGAGTTTTTTTAATGGGTTGTTGGGTTTGTGCTTGTGGATTTTCGTATGCGTTCGTTATTTGAGCTTGCACACAGAGGGTCTGTTTGGATTGAACTTATTTTGCTGAAACTGAAAACTGAAAACACTGTAGCAAAATAATTTTTAAATGTGTGAATAGTGCTGTGGGACCCATTTTTAATGAAAAAGTTGATAAAAAGTGGAGTTTGTGGGATCCGTGAACAGTGCACAAGAGCACTGTTCACAGAAGACCGGTCAACCATTGTAGGCTGAACCAAAAAAAAAAAAAAAGAGAAAACGCAACATTAGAAACGCAGACTTGAGATAATCCGAATCCAAACTCTCTCAGAATGTGATGTTTGTTTTGGGTGATATGTTGTGTTTTTCTTCTTCTTCTTTTTATTTTATTTTTTTATCAGTTTTTTATTTGGGTTTTCTTAGTTTGAGCTTTGGGGGTATGTTTTGTGGATTTGTATGTTTGTTGCATAATAAAGTGTACTTATTGTATGATTCAGAGGCTTTCCCCTTCACAGTATGTCTGATCTGCTGAAAATTTAGGCAATAAGTTTGTCTCTTTTGTTTTATTCATTTGGGTAGTCTCTATATTCAATTTGTTCTAGCATTTAGTAAGTAGTTTATTAATCTTATGGATTTTGTCTGTTCATCAGTTCATGTGACAATAGAGCAGACACAAAATTTATGTATATATGGTCCTCTTTGTGATGTAAGACTAGGCATTTATGGGTTATGTAGATTCTGTATATTTGTGGGATAGAAATAGTAGATTTGAAGATTTTGACATATGGTTTCTGATTATTCTAATTTTATGTCTCCTTGTGTTCGTAAATTTAGGTTGTGGTTCTTATAATTTTTTCCTATGCATTTGTCAAAAGAAACGATTTGAGATTTTCTTATGCTTATGTTATGTATTCTTCTTCTTGAACTTTTGTTTTAATTAGTTGTTATCATTTTTTTTCCTTATAATTCTTTAAATTTAGCTGATGGGGCTTGAGAACTTTGCATTTTACTTTTTTTATATAAAAAAAAAAAATGGGGTTCACAAAACCCCCGCATCACTTAAACTTTCGCATTGCATTATGGCTTGGAACCATTCGGGCACTAATGAGACTTGTCAATTGTCACTACTTAAATCCACAACCCCCGAGCTCATTGGTGTGATAAGTCATAAGGATGTTTTATCACTGGGCTCCCACAGCAGGTGGTATTAGGTCATCCAAATTGTCCATGGAATGCCTTAGAAGAGACATATTTGTAACATGCATTTCGATTATTCCACAAACGGATACGTTTATTTAAAAAATAAACAAAAATGATGGGGGTATCCAATTTATTCCAAATATTCGGATTGCCCTAGGGCATGTTAAAGGATTACTAATTTATTCCAAATATTCTTGATGATTTTTTTTTTTTTGGCTAAAGATATGTACCCTAATTTAAAAGATAAAACTATAAAAGGGTTTGGACAAATTTTGTGGGGTTCACTATTTTCAATTTATTTACAATTATACCATTAAAAATCATCTCAACCATTTTAAAAATTATGTTTTGAACAAGGACAATATGATAGAATTCTTTGAAATTGTATTTAGAGGACATCAATCAAACAATATATTCAAGTATGGGTTCCACCATTTTATAGTTTGTAAAACAAAAAACTATATTTAAATTATCATACTATATAGGTCCTTTGGTTTATTAATTTGAATAAATTTTTCCTATAATTTATTTGAATAAATTATCATACTTAATTTGATAACTTAAGTTGTTTATATGACTGATTATATGTATAAAATAAAAAAAGAATACTAAAAAATTCAAATTACAAGTAACTGGCCTTTTGAACTCTTAAATATAGGATTGAAGAAAATTTCTCTATTCTATTTGGAAGAAAATTTTATATTGTCATACTTGAAGTTCATCCATTGACAGATTCTCGTGCAGTATGTACATACCCATTGTCATACTTCAAATTCATGCATTGACAGATCCGCCCTTTATATTTTATTTTATTTTCATATTGGTTATATTGTTCATTGGGGTTTTAATAATCTAACTACTAAATGTCCTTCATGTTTAACTATTTTATGAAATACTAGTTCTAAAATTTTATAGAACACATGAATATGAACGGTAAGATTCTATTTACAAATTGTAGATCTTGTCATCCATTTAGGCTAATAATTTGACCATTAATTGTGCTTTATGTTTGGCTATGTCATGAAGTACTAGCTCTAAAATGTTATAAAACACATGAATATGAACAGTCATATATATATATATATGTATTTTTAATATTGTTGTAACTAGTAAAAAAAAAATTATGGACCATAAAATTATTAATGAATATAAACAAATTTGAAAACAAAATCAAACCTAATAAGAATTTTTTTTATTAAGTTAAAAGAGTCAAAATAAAAACAACCGCTAATGCTAAAAACATAAAATTTCATCATCCACCCAATTACTGAAGTAAAAAAAAAAAAAAAAAAAGTTTTCCTTTTGGCTAAAGTGTGGACTATGTCTTTAAAGTTTTGAGATTTTCAAATTTTGCATCTTAAAATTTTAGAATTAGAATTTTATTGTTTGAAGTTATATTTTGTTTGTATTAGCGGCCATTTCTTCCATATTTTTATTAAATGCCACATAAGGTTGGTATGTGTATTTAGTGTATCTAGTAAAATAATGCCACATTATTTGACATCATTTTATTGGGTGAACTAAATATGATTAGCAAGCTTATATGACACTCAACGTATGTTTGGCTTGAGCTAAAAAGTTTAACTTTTATGTACATTTTTTTAAAATTTTATTTTTTTCTTACTTTTTCAAAGTAAAAGAATATTTGTAAAAAACATATACAAGAATATTTTAGTAATAATTTTTCAAAAAAAACTAAATAAATTATTTCTAAACAAACATGTAAAAAGAAAAATATGAACAAAGAAGTGATAAAGCAAAAAAAAAAAAAGTTTAGAGGCTCTAAAATTCAAAATTTAAAACTTTAAGGTATAAAATTTGAAAATCTCAATCTCTCTCGAACTAGGAGTGTAGTTTGAAAATCCCAAACTCTATAAATAGGAGTTTAGACATGAGGCTATAGACTTTTCCTCTATTATATAGGAAATAGTTTCAATAGAAAATTTCACTCTCGCTTACTGTCTCGCCTGTATACAGTATCGGAGCATATTCTTCTTCTCCATGGCTTCCGCTTCCAAGCACCAAAACCCATATTCTTCTTCAAAACCTCCCAAACCCCCAAACCCCAACACCCACACTGACACCGCAAATTCTCCTATCATCACTCTCACTCCTTCCCAAGAACACCTCTTCCTCACACGCGCCACCCACCTGACACGCCAAGAACTCCTCCGCCGCCGCTCCCACTACCTCAAACAGCTCTGCAAATGCTACAGAGTCCACTTTTGGGCTCTCATGGACCAACTCAGATTCCAATTCAGACAATACTGCTGGGACTATGGTCTCAGCCCCTTCTTAAACGAACAACACACGGCTGAATTTGACGGAGAGAGAGACACCCAATTTGCCAATCTTGAAGGCAATGAAGTATACAGCAGCAACAACCAGAGGTGTGCGTTTCTGGGGTGTAAGTTGAAGTCCATGCCTTTGACCAGCTTTTGCCATCTCCATATTCTCTCTGATTCCAAACAGAAGCTTTACAAGCCTTGCCATTATGTTATCAAGAGGTATTTGTGTTTCCCACCTCAGTAGTTTTCGTTTTTGTGCTTAATGCTTTAATGGGTACTTGAGAATTCTTTGGAATTATGGATTGGTGAGGCTCTATGTTTGAGAATTTTGTTCTTTTTTGCTGTGTTCTTTAATGGGTATTTGCTTGGTAAGCAAGCAACTGGTTATGTAGGTGCCAATTCCCAGTTCTTTCTCTTCTTTCTTTTTTTAGTTTAGTGACAGTTTATCAAAACAAGAAAGCAAGAAAACGATAGCGATCGGTTTGGGATACTTGCTTTTCCATAGAGATTGCATGCCCATTTTAAATTTTTTTACAGGAATTAGGAATTTTGAAGTGGACTGTGATAGATGAATTACACACGCTTTTTTGTGCGTGTCTGAGTGCATTTGGGTAATTCATAGTGCATGGAAATTTGTGGATTTATAAGTATTTTAGTGCTATTTTAGCTCCCCTCCTTTTTCTCAAATTTTGCATAACTACATGATGTTTCAGATTGCATATAGCATTGAAATTATTTAGCTACATAATCATAAACAGATGCCTAGAATTTTATGGTTCTAGTGACATATCATACCTAATAGGCTAATACACTAAAACAAATATGAACCTGGCTACCAGCATATACTCAAGGTATGGCCTCTCTTATATAAATTAATGCATTACAAGTGTCTTTTAAAGACTTTAGAAAGTCAGGAATATTAAATGCAGGCCATAAATGATTTGAGTCATCTCGGTGTTTGAATGCGGTACATACTACATAATGATGTTAACATGCACCACCTAGTGGGTGAATTCTCTCCCACAATCAGAATGTCTGAAAAATAGTTTTAGAAATCATTCAGTTCACATTTGAACATACTTTAAAGTGGTCATTTGCTTCCCCATTTAATTAAAATCTAAGTTAAGCCTTCCATGCAGAGTATTTGATTACCAAGATATAAGTGAGCACTAGGATTTTTCTAAACTAGGAGTTGTAGAAGATGTCCTTATTAGTTGAAAAAAGAGTCTAACCATCACATATTAAATTTTATAACTAAGTTTATTATAGGGTAATGCACCATGTGCTGGTTCTGCCAACTTCTTTGGCATTTTCAAGTTTTGAGTGGCAGAGATTGAATTCTCAACTGACTTGTTTATTGATTTTCCCCCCTTTTTTCTCTTTGTCTAGTGCTCAGGCGGGACCAATAACATGTGGGAAGCCCATAATGAGATCCACTGTACCTTCTCTCTGTAGCATCCACTTCCAAAAGACTCAGAAGAATGTCACAAGAGCCTTGAAGAAGGCTGGACTTAATGTTTCCACATCAAGTAAGCTTGCTTCCAATTTCCATGTCATTGTGGCAGAATATGTACGCCAAATTCAGGCCAAACGGAGGACTGCAAAAAGGGCAAATAGAAGTAAGGTAGTGGTTAAGGAAGAAATTGCTGGCTGAGCCTCATGTCTATTTACCCCTGGTGCATGAGTGATTCTAAATGATGGGAAACCTCCGGTGAGAAGTTTATCTGATCAAATTAAGCAACTTATGTTTTGACAGTGTAAAGTTCACCAATATTAAATTAAAGATTTTTCAATTTTTTGTTTGGTTAATATTTTTTCTTAAGCTTGTTAGCTTTGTTTAAAAATTTGACTTTATCCTTTTTTTCTTTTCTGTTCCACTGCAACTCTTTTCGATCATGTCCATTTGGTGTCAAGGATTTTGGAAATATTCTAATAAATATAAATGCACAATCTGACTTCATTTGTAAAACAAGGAAGCTATGGATTATAAAATGTCAAAGTAAGTTTCTCAGAAGAAGAATATAAGAAGTGTAGAATTGGATAAAGAATGTAACTATTCATGATATGATTCAGATTGAGAATCTAATAATTTTGCATCTTTAATCTCAAAACTTTGGAAAAAAAAGAAAAAGAAAAAGAAAGAGAAAGAATATGAAGTTACCAAATGACACTCTCCCTGGGGCCTAGGTGCCAAAGGCATGCACTTGATTGAGGGCACCTTTCTTGGTTTAGGCAATGTTCTATGTAAGGTAACATTACTGAGCACCATAAGCATGGAACTCGTGTTTCCTAGAAAACACATTGTTTCAATGCTAAATTGTAATGAACGCTTGGCTTGAAATGGGTGTTAGTTTTGCAGTTGCAATTTTGAATAGAAAATTTCTTTTCAAAAGGCTTGTCAGAATGACTGAACTTGTGAATACTTGTTACAAACTAATGAAACCTAAAGAGTGTTCTTTTATCTCAATCTTTCATATACTATTTTATTTTATTTTTAATCAATTTCAATTAATAATTGTTCAAGTTGTGGAAATATACTGTGGATATTGAAACATAGATACGTTTTAAACTTATGAGATAATGATAAATAGGCAAAAATTTGTCTGAGATTGGGAAAAAAAGAAAGAAAGAAAGAGAATGTAAAAATTAATTGGTAATAGTTTACATAAAAAACTTTAATTTTGTTGGCATGAGAGATTGGGAACTTCAACACAAACCACAACACCCATATTTTAGCAGTGTGTTATCGATTAAAAAAAAATAAAATTTAGCAGCATGTCACCTTGTAGGATTAGGCTGTTCCAGCACCCTAAGCTTTCTGTTTGATTCCTTTCCTTGTAATTAACCAAGTGAATCTTCATGTAATTAGACCGAAAACTGCAAATTGAAAAGAGGCATGCCTACAGAAAGAGATTGGTATGAGTCTCTTTCTAAATTTGTTCATATCTAGTACCCACAAATTGGCAGAGCAATTTGTTGATGTGATCCTGTATTTCTGGTTGGTGCTTTTCTCATTTCACCCAGATGATACTCTGATATGGTAGACATATTGCAAGAATTGATACAATTCTAGATTAAATCATGACATGGTCCAGTCCTAAAGCCAATCTCCTATTTATTCCTTTGTGCGTGTGGCACATGGAGTCAATAACCTTCTTGTTTGGTGACCTTGCTGTCCTGATTGAGTGATATTAAAAAGGAGTAGTGATTGAGATCTTTTATTGTAAAGACAAGTTGTCTTTGCTTGCCTTTACTTGTGTTCTTTTTTTATGTGTATTTTGGTTTCATCACAGAACCATAGAAATGTTGGAAGTTTATGGAATCTCATTCTTGAATTTATATAACCTGGAACATATGATCTTAAATAGTTGCATTTAAAGTTTAAACCGTAGATATGTATCCTCTGTTCTTTTTCCAGTATCTTTGGTTTCTTAAGCACCAGCACTTCTATTATCAACATGACATAACTGTAACAGAGCATCAATTTTTGGTATTCTGCTTGACAATTACTGCTATCCATGTTGGACCAGGTTGGCCTGTTATCATACCCTGAGCTCTAAACAAAGTATGATGCCAAATCTAATATCAGTTTCTTTTGATTTAAATTCCAAAGGTTTAGTCACTAGTTTCTGCTTTCCACTTACTAGGTCCTGTTAAACTAAACCTTATAAAATCAGTGTGTTTAGGATTGACTAGTAAATTCCAGGGATTCATCTGTCGGAAACAGCAGTAAACTAAATTTTTGAGTCTGATATGGTAATATTTACTGACATTTTCTTTTGTATGTAATATTATGCGGACATGTGGGTGCACCATCATACTCAAAAGTTTAAGTCTATGGATTGAGATCCAACAATATCATATCAACTCTCACTCTTGTCGTTATTACTCAAAATGTGTGACTCAAGCATTTAATCAATCACGCCACTCATATGGGAATCTTTCAACGAATCTGTGTCACTTTTACTCCTTTAGCCTCCCATTTTAGCATAGGCCTTTCTTATCAATCCAAGTGTTATACATCACCACCTTGAGTCCAACACTCACCACCATTAGAGCCTTACTCAACTATTGGTTGAGCTAACATGGGAATCACCAACCCCACTTGCAATTGTCATGTCTACCACTTGTCAAGTTCTGATACCACTTGTTATGAAAGCAGAAGTTTTGATTTCAATTTTTGGGATTTAGGTTTGTGAGAATTGATGATTAACACCTGTGGAAAGTCTCTTTATGTGACATCACATACACATGTTGGCATACCACTGTTTGATACATATATCCAAGGTTATTATTATTTTGGTTTAGACAAGTTGTTGAACTGGTGAGAAGTGGCAGATTGAAATCTAGTCTGTCTGGATACTACTAGTTGTATAAACATTTATACCTTAACAATTGCATGTTCCATAGAATAACTTTTTCTCCTTGTCCAAATTTGCGTGAGAATAATGATCTACATGTGTACAGCCTGATTCCTTGTTGCTAATGTGTCACTTCATTTTCCATCAAATTTCCCTGTCACTCTTCTCTTATAACTCAAATAGAAAATTAAAAATTAAGATATCTAAGATATGTCAGTGTTAATGGCAAGGATCATTATGACAGAAAGCAAGATTTTACCAAGTGTCTGAGTAGATTGTGTTGCAGTATTGCAACTGAATCTGACATTCCAAAATAAATATGTTCTGTATGACCATGCTGAATTTATGAACTGTGTCATGGTTGTCATTTTAAGAGTTTGCTAACTACTTTTAACACTACTTTTTAGAAGTTTTTTAATGAATTCAACAATATGTGAGTAAACATGTTCTGGTAATTATTTCATCTTGGTCATATTTTCCTTATGTCATTTTGGTATGCTTCCTTGTGGTAATACACTTGCAAAATGATGTGTGCATATGAAGGACTTATCAATTTCCTTGGCATGTATGTTTATTGTCATTAGCATATTGTTAGATGCGAATGTCTTGCAATATGCTGCTGAAACTTATGAGGAGACACAATGTATTTGCATATAAGGGTAGCTGCACGTGAATTGTGAATTATTAAGTACAAATAAATATAATTCTTTATCAGTTACATAATCTAATTGCTCCACCATATGAATTTTAAATTATTTTGATAATCTTTAGGATTTTCTGTATCATAGCCTTGGATTAATGAGTAATTTTTATAATTTAGTCTACATTAGGCTAATTCCCATAGTTATCTTTCGGTTACACTTATATATCAGTATATTTGCCTTTGTTTCCTCATTTGCATTATGATAAGTTTTATCTCAATATTTTGACTCTTTCACTAATCAAATAAAGCGAATTTTTTTTTTCACCCCACACGCAGACAGAATAATAGATCCTCTGCTCTTTTTCCTTCAATCTCCTATTTGCGCCCACCCCCCCTACCACACACACACACACACACACATTGCTGAGAACATATGGTCATTACTTCCATAAATCTTGAATATATGAGTAACTAAGCAGTGCATGATTTATTATTACATTAGATTTGGGGCCAATGGTTCACTGTCTTTTTTCCATGATTCATCACTAAATATATCATGATTATTTGATTCTAGTTATGCCTTGCTTTAAGCATTGCCACATTGAGAGAATATCAACTTATTTCTGAAAAATTGTTATAATAGTGATTAAAGTTGCAGTCTTCAGCACTTTTTTTATTATAAAAGATTTGTAAACTTATGCCATGCAACGTATTCAATTCTTATCTTAATTTCATATTGTAACCAGTTGCTACTCCAACCAATTGAATCTTTATAATTCAGGAGTTGAACTGCTGGCTTGCAACTGCAACAAAGTTGAAGCGTTCATGTGTTTTTTTGTCAAATAAATGTTCGAAGTTGGGAGGTTTTAGGACATTTGCGGATTCATCAAAGATGCTGCCTGCTTTGCTGGTCAATTCTGTTGGATGTTGAACATTGGGTATCAAGCATTTTAAACCTGTGCTTAAATTCCTCCATCTTGCCTGTAGAAAATTAGTTTTGACTTAGTATTGATTGCTATTGAATGTTCGGTATGTTGAGTCGCACGAAATGATGTATATAGCTATTTAATTTGTGAAGGAGGTCTTGTGGGAACTCCCTCTCTCTCTTGTATATATTTGGGTGGCCCTGTGTTGGCACAATGGAATGATGATGCATCACTAACAGAGCACTCAAGTGGCACTAAGATGGTATGAAAAAAAATGAGCTTCACTCAAATGCAATTGGCAGGGAATATTTGGATTTTGTGTTCTGTGATAAATAGTGCTAAGGAGGCGCTAAGAACCATTTCAAGATATAGTTTGTTTTCTTGCTCCAAGGGGTAGAAAAATAAGAATTTTATATGTGACTGGCAGTAGAATGTGTCAATTTTAACAGATTTATGTACTTACTCCGTATACTTCAGGATTGTTAGCAATTTAATGTAATGGTCCAAGAGGAGGCCATGTATATTGTAAGCCCAACTACGACTAATCTTAGCCCCTTTAAACACCCTATTTGGTGTTCAATTTTAACACAGTTCATTGTAGTAAAAATGTAGCTGCTTCGACTTCCTTTGTGGACGTAAGTTGTCAAACCAAATCGTGTAAACCTTGTATTCTGATAATCTCTTGCTTCCATTTAGCATTTTCTTTCAATATTTTATTTTAACATGGTATCAGAGTTGATCAATCTTTGCTCATAGCAAAATTTCATCTATCTACCCAAATACCTATCATTTGAATCGTCAATTCTCAAAACAATTAACAGACCTGAGTTAGGTTGATGTCATCATCCTTATTGGCTCGGGTCAACCCAACCGGTCAATCAAACCGAACATTGACCTGATTGAGTCCGAATATCGAACTTGATCTTGCTTTGAACCACAAATTAGGCCTAGATCCAAGTGAGTGAGCCTAATCATATTTTTTAGGCGTAGTTGGAAAACACTTGAACACTTACTTATCTATACGTCCAAACAAAGGAATCACCCTGTTTTCCTTCTTGAGTTTTCAACCTAACCAAACATATCATAAGAGATCATATAATTCTATTATTAAATAAAGATTGTTCTTTTGGGAAACGAAAAAAAAAAAAAAATACTAACCCATGTTTTTTTTTTTTTTTCCTTTCTATAAGAACGTGGGTAGATAATTTTTTTGATAGAGCTTGGGTTTTTGTTTTTCATTAGGTTTCTTGTTTTTTATTTTTTTTTTATCAATTCACAATTTAAACCCATTACTTATGTTTTAGAATTAAAGAAGCCCTAAATGGGTCAATAAATTCTAGATGACAAGCTGTTATTGATAGATAAAAAAACTTATGTTATTGATTAATAAAAAAATGATGTTAGTAGTGGGCCCATTTTAAAACCAATAACAACTTTTCACCTACAATTTTTTGTGAAAAGTTGTTTAAACCATTAACAAATCTAAGGTGGCAAACTATTATTGATGGATAAAAAATTGATTGCAAGCTGTTATTGATAGATAAAAAATTTATGTTATTGATGAATAAAAAAATGATGTTATTAGTGAGCCTATTTTAAAACCAATAACAACTTTTCACCTACAATTTGTTGTGAAAAACTGTTAAAACCATTAACAAATCTAAGGTAGCAAGCTGTTATTGATGGATAAAAAAATGATGTCAATGGTAGGCCTAGTTTAAATCCAGTAATAATTTACCACTTATAATTTGTTTTAAAAATATTATAGACGTAATATAACTCTACTTTTGTTGAAACCCAATTCTTAAGATTCTCAAGTTAGGTGTGTGTATATATATTAGAGTAGACAAAACAAGTTATTTTAAAAGAATTATGCATATAAATTTTTTTTTGCAAATCAGAATATTCATATGAAACATATGTGTAAAGCCGTCATTGCTCCTCTTATTGAATGTATCAATAGCTTTTTAATGAGAGATTGTATATATTGATTGTTAAAGAAAATTGTGGGATTGCTTAATAAGTCGAGGGATTGATTTCTAGAAAAAAAAAATCATGGAATTTAATCAATCAATATGCAATTAAAATTCAATTTATCATTGAATTTTATGTGCAATTCTGTTTATAAATATGGGTTCTATTGTAATATATTATTAAGAAAAGCGAACGAGAAAATGTAACCATTTGGGCACTTGTCTCGTGGATGTAGGCCACAAAGCTGAACCCCATATACTATCATTTGTTTTCATTCATCTCTCTTTTTCTTCACATTATCACAAAATTCTACATGGTATGAGAGTGGGTTAATTAGGAAATTCTTGAATCTCTTTGTTGGGTTTAGACTGGGGTGTCCATCCACCTATCGGACCCGACTCACCCACCAGAATTGACCCACCCGCAACCAATTTGAGAGTCTCGGCAGTTGATGGTGGGTTCCAGATATTAAAAGATAGGTTCCCTTCTCTAAAACCTGACTCAACCCATCTGACCATAAAACCTAGAAAAATACGACAACTTTAAGCATTTTTTAGTGAGTTTTTGTTAGAAATCCGTTAGATTCGCCTACATTGAAGTGCCTACATTGGTTTCTACTTAGTTATACACTTATTCCTCGTTTGTTAGCTATTTTTCTCTTACTCAAAAAAAAAAAATTGTATTTTTTTTTTGATAAGCTAAAAAAAAAAAAAAAAAAAAACTTTGTAAAACTTGGTTTCTACTTAGTTATACACTTATACCTCGTTTGTTAGCTATTTTTCTCTTACTCAAAAAAAAAAAAAAAATTGTATTTTTTTTTTTTGATAAGCTAAAAAAAAAAAAAAAACTTTGTAAAACTTTGAAAGGTGGATAAAGATTTGGATTCTATATCTACAAGTTATATATATATATATATATATATATATATATATATTTTATTATAATTAAAGCACAACTTAAAGAGGATTGTTTGAAAGTATAATTCACTTGTCATATCTTTAAAAACCAAATCAAGATTTCAATTGTTAGTGAAAATCATAGGGTTACTTTCATAAATTAAAGAATTGATTGTCATGAGATTGAAGCAATCAATATTCAATATACAATTCAAATTCAAATTCAAATTATCGTTGACCTTTTTTGAGTACTTCCCTTATGAACACCAAAGTAAAAAATTTAGATTACAAGTCAAAAACATATTCTAATAAAGAAATTAGACAGAATAGAATACTCCAAAATGTGGGAAATTATTTAGAAGAGGGAGTGATTGCAAGTGGTCGAAGATTAAGAAGATTGAGTTCAAAGAGGAGACAATATCTTTGTAACTTTGCTTTCACTGGAGGACCTATATATGAGATTGTGACAACTACCCTAAGCTTTATAAAACATTGGGCAACAAGAGTGGGTTTTTACTTTTTCAAAATCCTCAACACGCTCGAGCTCTAATTTTACGAAGTCATTGACCCAACGAAATATTTTGTGCAAAATCATTACGTGGGGAAAGAAGAATAGAGATGTAAACACGTTGAACCCTTCATGTACTTAAAAAAAAATCTTATGTTAGATTATTTATTTTATATTATATTTTATTAAAATATTAAAATTTTTTTGATCTTTTAATTATTTCTTTTTCTTTGTACATAACATTCATTATCCACTCTAATTATTTATTTTCAAAATACATAAAAAAAATATAAAATAAATAGTATCAATGTAAATTTACACGATTATTGTAACAACCATATATTTTTACACAATTTTAAATAAGTTAATGTAAGTGAATTTTAAGTTTAATACGCTAAAATGAGATATTTTCTACTTTGTCTACCAAATTTGGGGAGGACCAATCCATGATCCATCAGCCAAGGATGGTCAAATTCATCATCTGCCAGAGAAAAATCCATTATTTGAAAATTTTTTGGACTCACTAATATAACAAGGGTCATGCTAACGAATACCCTTAGAACAATGGTTAATAATCTATTTTAGGAAATTTTTGATACCAATTTTATGATAAATGAAAAAAGCTGTCAAAATATTAATTGTTTTTTTTTGTCTTTTTTCATAAAAATTTTCTTTAAATAGATTGTTAACTATTGCCCAAAGAATATTTGTTAGCATTTCTGATATAATAAAGGGTCATTAACGAGTACCCTTAGGGCAATGGTTAATAATTTATTTTAAAAAAATTTTAACACTACTTTTATAAAAAATGAAAAATACCATCAAAATATTAATTAATATTTTTTTAAAAAATTAAAAAATAAATTGTTAACAGGCTTCTAGATGAACGCTGGGTATGTTAGAACTTAGAAAAGAGGATTTGGGAAAAAAGGAAAAGAAAAGTGGATTCGGGCCTTTTGCACACAACACGAAGAGGGCAGAGGCAGACAAAACCCAACGTGCGTGTATCATGCTTGAATCCACATACAAGGTTACTGGCGTTCTTTTCCAATGTGCTGTGGACCTGTGGTCGCTGGAGATTATATCTCATTATTTATTTCAAATTTAGTAGAATATTCCTTGACGAGTAACCTTAATTAAAAGGAGAAGCATGTGTAAACTCAATTTGATAAAGAACACCTTGTAAAGTGATCAATTAAAAAGTTTTTCATTATTATTATTATTATTATTAGGGACGGAACCAAAATTTGAATCTGGGGTCAAAGCTTAAAATAATTTTTTTTTAATGAAAATAAAAACTAACACCTATTTCATATTCAACAAAATACTATATATAAAATAAGTTTATTATTATTTCCATATTTCTTAGTTCTATACAACAACTAAAAAAAAGGGACTTCTCAGCTAAAAAAAAAAAAAAAAAAATTTAAAACCAAAATAATCACAAATAGACAAGCACAAGTTTATATATATATATATATATATATATATATATATATATATATATTACTAATATTAGCCACATCACACAAAGTGATAAAGACAAAGTTCACAAGTTCATATATATATATATATATATTACTAATATTAGCTGTGGGGCCCAATAATTTATGGGCCAGACCCACTTGCTCATAGAGAGTCCACAGATCCAAACCGAAAAAGGTTATGGCCCAAAGATGCAGCCGAGGACAGTTTAGTCCTCGGCCGACCCAAAGCCCCCTTAAGAAGAGAGAAAAAAGAGGTAAAGGAAATTTGGGAAGAAGATCTAAAATATCTTGGGTAAGTTACCCTTATTACCCTCCCAGATAAGACTCTGTACCTAACAGAACCATATTCTCAGGCTTTATCAGACCATCCCCAACAATTCCGGGATTAGACTGATGGGACAAATAACAGTTCTAATAAAGTTGACCCTACACGTGGACGAGGGACAACGAACGTAGGCTAGTATAAAAGAGAAGAAAAACTAATCAGAAAGGGGGAGGCCCCATCTCACTTCCTGGAGAAAACTCCAGGGATGAGAATGCCCGGACAATATATGTACAACACCGTGAAAAACCCACCGTCGGGTAGCCGGAGAAATACATTAGTGCTCCTCGGACACGATCCGAGGAGTCCAATCCCTCAAGTTACAAAGCTGTAGAGCTTGGATATTCAGGCTGAAGCCTTTTCTTATCTGGGTTTCCCTGAAATCCGGTCTGGACCAACGCCCTGTGACCAAACGCTAGCCTTTCAAGCCCACTCTCTACAAATCGTATTGTGAGGGATTTTCTACGTGCGAGCCCAACATCGTTGTTGGGCCGTTAAAGATTCGTGTCCCTACAATTGGCGCTGTCTGTGGGAAGGCTTGCGCGTTGGCGCAGGTGGCGCATGAGTCAACCCTCTAGCAAGCGGAGATTCGCGAGTTTTTTCCCCATCTCCGGTGACCTGAAGTTGTCGCTCTGATATAAACTTGCACTAGGGCTTACATCCTGTAGTGCCAACGGCACGGGCATCTCTAGGGGCTTCCGACCCCAAGTCAGCTCTCCCCGTCATGGTCAAGGGGCTGACCTGCAAAAGAAAAATCATAAGTTTTGGACAGAACCAAGGCCTTGCATGGTCCTCGGACTCAAGCCTATGGGGAAACCAAGTACACAAAAGAAAAAATCAAAAGTTTTGGACAGAACCAAGGCCTTGCATGGTCCTCGGACTCAAGCCTATGGGGAAACCAAGTACACAAAAGAAAAAATCATAAGTTTTGGACAGAACCAAGGCCTTGCATGGTCCTCGGACTCAAGCCTATGGGGAAACCAAGTACACAAAAGAAAAAATCAAAAGTTTTGGACAGAACCAAGGCCTTGCATGGTCCTCGGACTCAAGCCTATGGGGAAACCAAGTACACAAAAGAAAAAATCATAAGTTTTGGACAGAACTAAGGCCTTGCATGGTCCTCGGACTCAAGCCTATGGGGAAACCAAGTACACAAAAGAAATATCATAAGTTTTGGACAGAACCAAGGCCTTGCATGGTCCTCGGACTCAAGCCTATGGGGAAACCAAGTACACAAAAGAAAAAATCATAAGTTTTGGACAGAACCAAGGCCTTGCATGGTCCTCGGACTCAAGCCTATGGGGAAACCAAGTACACAAAAGAAAAATCATAAGTTTTGGACAGAACCAAGGTCTTGCATGGTCCTCGGACATAAGCCTATGGGGAAACCAAATACACAAAAGCACAGTCGGAGTACCCTACTTCCCAGTCGACAGCTCGGATGGATTATTTAGAGATTATCAGTCTTGGACGGTATTCACGCGTTTATCACAGAATATTCAACTGCTACCTCGGTTAGTTTCCTAAGTTTGATTTACTATGAATTATCGATATAATGCCTGGTAGTACTGGTAAATTAGAATTAGTTAGATTATGTTTCAAGATATCTTGCTCTAAATATTCTTGAAGCAACACACACATGGAGCACACCCATTCACAAAGTAATGTTGCCCAAAAGATCAGTACTCAAAACATGTAAATAAATTTCTATTTTTACTAAAACAAAGTAGTACAACGTACAATGAAAAGCTGGAATCAGCTTATGTCAGAGCTAACTACATAATTGAGTAGGAAGATACAGAAAATAAAACAAAGCCGATGAGCAGTACAGACGATAGGTTGGCTACTAAAGCTAACCACATAGCCAAAAGGAAAGATACAAGAGAATAAGAGAAAGCCGATGGGGTGGGTCAGAAGAGAGGTTGGCTACTGCTCCAAGACCTTATTCTTCCTCAATGCTTTTACATACCCATGACTCAGGCAGCAAAAGAAACCCAACTTGAACCTGACACCGTTGAAAGAGAGGTGCAGGGAGTTGGAAGTTGAGGGGCTTTCTCTAAATATTTGCCCGCCACAAGGCAGAGGCGCTGATGGCGGAGAACCTTTCTTCTGACACACCAAAATTCTGGCATGAACAGAACTTGCTTCGGATTTTGACTAAAAGAGGGAGAGACACCCTTTCCCCTCGATCGAAACGGAGTATTCTCTTGAACTTATGCTTCCTGTGCCCGTACCTCACTACTTTGAGTCTCAAGAGGGCACGGCGCTTCCGTGGCGGAGAGAGTTTTTTCTTCCCAACCCTCGCCTCAGACATGTTGTGCTCAGGGAGGACAGCCCTGAGTATAAGAGCTGTGATTTGGGAGGAAGCTGAAGGAGTTATGTGAAGGTAAAGTAACTGCCTCTCCCATGTATTTAAAGGAATAAGGTGGTGGCATTTAATTCACGCAGCATCCCAAGGGACGCTACAGACAAAATGGTCCTGGCTCAACTTCCAATGTCAACTGCAACCACAAGATTAAAGAAGTCTCGTAAAGGCGCACCTCGAACACCGGGACGTCAGAAGTACCGCGTGGTCAAAGACTACAGAAATATCTCTTAACTTGTGGGCTTAGTGAATTTGCGGCCCAGGCCCGTTCTGCATGAGGGCCTAGGGACTATGGCCCACGCCGAGACACATCCGTTGCCGGGGATAACCCCTGCTCGGCGCCTCGTGAAATACATAAGGAAAGGGAGAATCTGAACTCAAAAAAGTTTTGGACAGAACCAAGGCATTGCATGGTCCTCGGACTCAAGCCTATGGGGAAACCAAGTACTGAGAAAAGCATTAGTTTTGGACAGAACCTAGGACTTGCATGGTCCTCGGACTCAAGCCTATGGGGAAACCAAGTACTAGAAAATGTTTTGGACAGAACCAAGGCATTGCATGGTCCTCGGACTCAAGCCTATGGGGAAACCAAGTACTATAAAATGTTTTGGACAGAACCAAGGCATTGCATGGTCCTCGGATTCAAACTTACGGGGAAACCAAGTACTGGAAAAAGCTTTGGATAGAACCAAAGCATTGCATGGTTCTCGGACTCAGGCCTACTGGGACACCAACTACTCGGATGAGGAAAGTCCTCGGCTCAAATACTGTAAAATGTTAAGGCCAATGCATTAAGATGGCAAAATGACCCCCTATTCAATATCCTAAGGAAATAGTTCATTTTGCGGGAGACTTGTCCTCGGGCAGCTACTTACACCGTATTGGACACTCAGTCCTCATCTCGGCTAATTTTGGGGTAAGTGTCATCCCTCACTGGTCGGTATTGCTATGTCAAATAATTCTATTAAAGTTATTGTGGCGTCTTTTTATTAGCGAGTATTTTGGCCTTAGTTGTCAGTGATTTGAATGCTATATTATTGTGCCGAGCAGCGTTTGTAAACTTATAAAAACATATAAACAGAACATGCGAAGTAGAATAACAATAACTTTTATTAATATGAAAAATTATTACAACGTACAAAGAAGGGCTTAAACAAGCCTATACAAAAAATGAATTGCCAAATCAACAATAGCATTCGCAATACATATAAGTAAACAGTCAGATGTCTTCTGAACTCGTCTTCAAAGTCTCTCCAATCTCTGCCTCGGTATTGCTCATATTGAGAGAAGAACCTTCTTTAGAAAAAGATGAAGGAGAAGGAAGAAGAATTGGAACACATGGAAGCACTTCAGCAAGCTCTTGTCGTCGAGGAGTGCAAAGGAAGAAGAGGATGGAGGAGATGAATAAAGAAGATGGAGGACATGAGTAGGAAGGAGGAGAAGAAGAGGGAAAAGGTGAGAAGGAAGAAAGGGAGACAAAGGGAGGCGCCAGTGAACGAAGAGAGGAAGAAGCAGGGGCACTTAGTCCCTGCCCTAGTCCTGACTCCTAACACACTGGTGCCATGTTAGATATGCTCATGAGAGAGCGGGTGGTGACGATAATGGAGGTTTTCGACTCAGTCACACCGAAGGTGAGATGTGATGAGTCCCTGCTTCGGATTTTGGCTAAAAGGATGGGGAGACAAATCTTGAGTCTCCACCATCCTTGCCCTGACCGAGCCATCTCAAGTTTTATTAGGACATGGTGTTTCTGGGAAAGGAATGGTTTATTCATGGCTGACTACTATGGTGGACGTATTATTGGATAGGGAATAACCAGAGGGAAGAAGTGAACTCTGGGAAGAGCCTGAGGGACTCAGATATGAGAGAATCACCTTTTGCCTTCTCTCTTTATATAGGGGACGAAGAAAAGGATACATAACACGTTCAGATCCCCAGGGAAATCTACAAATAAGAATGCGCCGTTTCGTTCTCCCACGCCATCAGTAACCGTTAGATCTGGGAGGTCTCGTAAAGGGAAGATAATAAAGACGCGCCTCGGATACCCAAACGGAATAAGGGCAACGTGCGCAAATTAAGGGGAAACATCTCGTAGACCGGTACATTCCCTGGGCAGGTGAAGAGTCACCCGCGTCCTTTAAGGGCGGAAATAAATGAGCCATAATAAAAGCTCGGCATTACCAAAACCCACCTTTCCAACCAAGATGTTGGACAGCAGGGTTTTGAGGGGTTATTGTGGGGCCCAATAATTTATGGGCCAGGCCCACTTGCTCATAGAGAGTCCACAGATCCAAACCGAAAAAGGTTATGGCCCAAAGATGCAGCCGAGGACAGTTTAATCCTCGGCCGACCCAAAGCCCCCTTAAGAAGAGAGAAAAAAGAGGTAAAGGAAATTTGGGAAGAAGATCTAAAATATCTTGGATAAGTTACCCTTATTACCCTCCCCAGATAAGACTCTGTACCTAACAGAACCATATTCTCAGGCTTTATCAGACCATCCCCAACAATTCCGGGATTAGACTGATGGGATAAATAACAGTTCTAATAAAGTTGACCCTACACGTGGACGAGGGACAACGAACATAGGCTAGTATAAAAGAGAAAAAAACTAATCAGAAAGGGGGAGACCCCATCTCACTTCCTGGAGAAAACTCCAGGGATGAGAATGCCCGGACAATATATGTACAACATCGTGAAAAACCCACCACCGGGTAGCTGGAGAAAGACATTAGTGCTCCTCGGACACGATCCGAGGAGTCCAATCCCTCAAGTTACAAAGCTGTAGAGCTTGGATATTCAGGCTGAAGCCTTTTCTTATCTGGGTTTTCCTGAAATCCGGTCTGGACCAACGCCCTGTGACCAAACGCTAACCTTTCAAGCCCACTCTCTACAAATCGTATTGTGAGGGATTTTCTACGTGCGAGCCCAACATCGTTGTTGGGCCGTTAAAGATTCGTGTCCCTACATTAGCCATATTACACAAAGTAATAAAAACAAAATTTTTGATAAAACCAAAACGATCAGATCAAAGACTTGGTCAATTGGTCACACAAAAAAGTCACTTATGACTTACTATTTGCCAAAGACTAGTCTTCACAGTTAATAGTGCTCATAAATGACAAAACAGTGACTATCAAAGACTACTCTCACAAATTCACTATCACAATTTAGTACTCACATCCTACTGTCCTGGTCCCACTTTTTTTCTTTATAGATAAAACCAAAAAAAAAAAAAAAAAAGAGTTACAAAAATTGAAAGTCTGAAACGAGTCCACACAATCACAAAAAACCACAAACAATTACACAGTAGTCAACACAAAGCCACAAACACAAACTAGTCTACGGTCCACACATGACATAACACACCAATCCATAAAATAAAAAGCCACAACTCACAGATACAACAGTCAACACAGTTCACAAAAAAATGCAGAAGGCAGAGGGCTAACCAGCTAAGGCAGAGCAATATAGCAAAGACAAAAAAACAAAAATATGAACTTGAGAAAGGAGAGAAATTTCTTAGATTTACCGTGTGTGACTGTGATCAAGGATATGAGGAGAAGCAGAAGCAGTAACAGTTCGGAGGAAAAGAGCAGCAGTAGCATCAGTGATGGAGGAGGCGTTGATGCTTGATGAGGTTGAGTGGAGGAAGAGTGAGGTTAGGGTAAAAATTTGAGAGTTGTAATTTAGGTTTTGAGTTTTTAGTCCATATTTGTAGTTTTTAGTTTGTTGGCTATTTTATTTTTTTATTTATTTATTTTTGTATGAGAGTTAGTCGGTGATTTTTTCATATTGATTTGTATACCAGGTTTTTTTTTTTTTTTTTTTTTTTTAAATTTGGGGGAGGGGGGGGGGGGGGGGGGCAATGGCCCCCCTGCCTTACTGTAGGTCCGTCCGTGATTATTATTTTCAAACATGAGTATTTTTATTTGTTATGCATATAATTTTATCGATGTTAATCGATGACACTCATTTAAAAACTATATATGCAAGGAATGTGGGAATTGACAGTTGAATTCAAGGACAACTAACCTCCAAGAACAGGGATAGAGAAAATAGAGACAGAGATAGAAAGAAGTAACAGAGAAAAAGAGTATTCAATTAGCAAAACTATTCAACGAATCTTTACAACCCATTCCCAAGTCTAACACCCTCAGCCACTCACTCAATGCTAGCTGTGTAACTACCTTGACAGCTAATCATTGTAATTAACTCTTACATCAGCTAACACACAAGCTAACATACATCTGCCACATCACCATTACAATAATACACGTGTCACTACCCTACAATATAGGTATACAATGCTAACTAACCAATACACTCACTATATGCAACATAGTCCTACACACACCCAAGCTGCACTAGAAGCACACTCTTC
This sequence comes from Quercus robur, assembly GCF_932294415.1. Lineage (NCBI taxonomy): Eukaryota > Viridiplantae > Streptophyta > Magnoliopsida > Fagales > Fagaceae > Quercus > Quercus robur. Next base: position 12,803,988 of record NC_065543.1, on the reverse strand, counting down.
ATCAGCTGAGCGTGCATGATGCATCAGCAACCTATGCCCCCCCCACATCATCAACCTAGGCACACTCTATAGCACCACCCCATGTAGCACCACACGCACTGGCCATCAGTCCCACATGCACACCTATAGTTGGATTCCTGACAATGCCCCCTCCTTCAAAACACCTTGCCCACAAGGTGTGGAAACTTCTGTTGCAATTCAAACAAACTCTCCCAGGTAGCATCATCCTTGCTCTCATCCTGCCACTGCACAAGCACTTGAGTGATGAGTTTGCTCTCCAACTGATGAGTTCTGGTATCCAGAACAGCCACAGGCTTAGGGGTAAGGATCTGATTTGCAGACACAGCAGGTAAGGCAGGTTTAGGAATCACATGAGCACCCAATTCAGCCTTGAGATTTGAAACATGAAACACAGGATGAATTTGGGACCCCTCAGGTAAATCAAGCTTGTAAGAGACCTGGCCAACCTTCTGCACAATATGGAAAGGCCCATAAAAATGAGGAGCGAGCTTCCCAAACTATCTGGACTGTACTGAGAATTGCTTGTATGGTTGAAGCTTAAGATAAACCCAATCCCCCACCTCAAAGGACCTATCCACCCTCTTTTTGTTAGCAAACCACTTCATTCTCCCTTGAGCCACATTTAAATAATGTTTCAGTAAGGAAAAGAGTTGCTGCTTGTTGGGAAATTTAGACCCCGGTTGATAGAATTAACAAGTTTTAAATCCAAGTTGTTAATTAGATTTATTATGAATAAACTTGTTAAAAAAAACAAAAATCAATATCATGTCAAAATCATGCAGCGAAAAAATAAATAAGACAAGATATGATGACCCAGGAAAACCAATGAAACAAACTAGTTTCACAGTAAAAAATCTGGGCAGAAACCTTCCCAAAAAGCAATCCACTATAGTAAAGAGAAGTTTCAGATCTAGTACAAAACCTTTGTCCCTAGACTTTACAATCCCCGTAGATGAACTCATAGCAGAAAACTTCTACTGCTTCAGAACCTCTGAACTCTTCAATTTATGAACACCACCCTTTGATGCACGAATCCTAGTACGTGACTAACCAATTGTGTGGATCCCAATACACGACTTCATCACCAACTAGAAGAAGATGTTGGCTGCAAAGTTCTTCACGTTATCAACAATGAAGATCAAGAAGCACTTGGTTACAAAACCCTAAGGCGTAAAGACGCAATAGCTTCTTTCAGAGAGAATAAGGCATCGGTCACCTTTTGCATATGTTCTCATTGTATTCTCTTATGTGACGGCCTCTAAAATAAGCCTTATATAGGTCTAGGGTTGTGAGAAAAGAAACCCTACATAAATACATAAGCTTGGCCCAAAAATCAGATCTGGAAATCTGAATTCTCGTAACCTCGATCGATCGGGAGGTGTCGAGCTTTAAACTTTGACAGATACAGCTATCGAGGAGCTGTCGAGGAGACATGAGCTTTCTCAATCGATCCACTAGCTATCGAGAGGTGTTGAGATTGCGATAACAATCAACTGAAGAGCTCGATAGATAGCCTAACTGTCGAGAGGTGTCGAGAAGCTGTCGAGATATTTGTCTGCAGGTGTCGAGCTATCTGTCTAGTTTTAATGAACAGCTTTTCTTCACTTGTTTCTTGGTCCAATCTTCATGGCTTTAATACTAGACTTGAACAACATGTTTCTTGAAGTATTAAACACATTCTAGATCTACCCAATTACAAGTAAAGTGCGTTTCGTCAAAGGATTAGCCAATTACACAAAATATGTCCTTAACACTGCCTATCTTGCAAATAAGAATCAACAGCTGCAACCCTTGTCACACCTAGTACATACTCCACAACCTTAGGAGAAGGATAGCCATAAAGTGCCTCAAATGGAGTGTGCTTAATAGAGGTGGGGAAGTTAGTATTGAACCAAAACTCAGCTAAGGATAGCCAATCCACCCAAGAGTGAGGTCTGTCAGCAGCAAAGGCCCTTAGGTAGTGCTCCAGACTCTTGTTACCACTTCAGTCTGCCCATCATATTGGGGATGATATGAAGAAGACATAGCCAAGTTAGTACCTTGTAGTTTCATCAATTCTGACCAGAATTTGGAAGTGAACATTGGGTCCTTATCACTCATAATTGTAGAGGGCATACCATGTAACTTGAAGACATACTGCATGAACAAATGAACAACCTTAGCAGCAGTGTAAGGGTGAGCCAATGGGATGAAATGCACATACTTGGTGAACCTGTCCACCACCACAAAAACCACTGACTTCTGTTGAGACTTAGGCAACCCTTCCACAAAATCCATGCTAATGTCTAGCCAAGGCCTATTAGGGATAGCCAAGGGTTGCAACAAACCAGCAGGTAGTCTCACTCTTCAACCTTTGGCAAGCATCACATTCCCTCACAAACTGTTTTAAGTCTCTTACCATACTAGTCCAATAAAAATCTTTCTTAAGCCTTTGAAAAGACTTCAAATAGCTAGAATGACCCCCTAAAGGGCTAGCATGTACCTGTTGCAACACTTGGGCCTTCAAATCCTAAGCTAAACTACCCAAAAATAGCCTTCCCTTGTAAAACAACAAGTCATTACAAAAAGTAAACCCAGTTGGAATGTCACTGCCTAATTGAATAGCAAGAATTATTTTCTGAATTGCAGCATCAGAGTTATAAGTCATCTTGAGTTCATCCAACCAAGTGGGAGTAGGGAAAGGAATAATACAAAGGGTTCCCCACCTTAACACCCTCAACAGCCTCCCTCCTTGAAAGTGCATCAGCTACCAAATTTTCTTTCCCATGTTTATATTCCACCAAAAATGCATAGCCAAGGAACTTAGTTATCCATTTTTGCTGAGCAGGGTTCCAATTTTCTGTTTAAGCAAGTATTTAAGGCTTTGATGGTCTATTTTAATCACAAAGGGCCTGCCAAGGAGATATGGTCTCCATTTCTTCACTGCCACTACTAGAGCCAGCAATTCCTTCTCATAAGTTGAAACGGCAAGGCTTTTACCCTTCAAGGCTTGGCTGTGGTAAGCAATTGGTCTCTGGTTTTGCATTAGGACAGCTCCAACACCTACACCAGATGCATCACACTTCACCACAAAGGACTTAGAGAAGTCAGGTAAAGCCAAAACATGAGGATTTGACATTGCATCCTTAAGAAGTTGGAAAGCATGAGAAGTTTTAGAGTTCCAAATAAAGGAATCCTTCCTCAACAAGGCTATTAGAGGGGCAACAATTTGACCATACCTCTTGACAAACTTCCTGTAGTAGCCTGTCAACCCTAAAAATCCCCTTAAGGCCTTCACATCTTTGGGAATTGGCCACTGCTACATAGCAGCAGTCTTCCTTGGGTTTGTTTTGACCTCATCACCAGATATAAGGTGTCCTAAATACTCCACTTCTTTACAAGCAAACACACACTTTGATTGTTTAGCATACAATTGGCGTTTCACCAAAACTTCCAACACCAATTGAAGATGATGCACATGATCACTCAAATTCTTGCTATAAACAAGGATGTCATCAAAAAACACCAAAACAAATCTCCTTAAGTAAGGCTTAAAAATGGAATTCATGAGGGATTTGAAGGTGGAAGGTGCATTGGTTAAGCCAAATGGCATTACCAAAAAACTCATAGTGACCTTCAAGAGTCCTAAAGGCAGTTTTAGAAATATCCTCAGCCCTCATTTTGATTTGATGGTACCTAGACCTTAAATCCAATTTAGAAAAGATAGCTGCACGAAACAACTCATCCAATAGCTGACAGGTATAGGGTATTTATCCTTAATGGTTTCTTGATTTAAGGCCTTATAATCAATGCACATTCTCCATGAACCATTAGCCTTCCTAACTAAAAGGACTGGTAAAGCAAAAAGGCTGCTACTGTTTCTAATTAAACTAGTAGACAGTAAATCCTTAACAATCTTCTCAATTTCATTTTTTTGGTAATAACGATACCTGTAAGGCCTCTGGCAGATAGCTTGATCTCCTTTCTTCAAATTGATTTGGTGTTCATGATCCCTTAAGGGTGGCAACCCCTTTGGTGTAGCAAAAACTAATTTGAACTCATCCAACAAGGTAGCCACTTCTTCAGGTAATTGATTTGTACCTTCTGCAGTTAACAATTGAGGCTGGAAGGTAATGTGAAGAACCAACCCCTTCTTAACTGATTGCTTCAAGAAAGTATCCCCATCTTTCAATTGAGATCTTGTACTCCTCAACCCTTGTAGCAGCACTTGCCTGTGGTTATAACCAAAACTCATTGTGAGCAGCTTGAAATCCCACTGAATTACTCCTAAAGTGCCCAACCATTGAGTCCCTAAAACCAAATCACCCCCCCCCCCCCCATTGGCAACACATGCAAATGCACCAAAAACTCATGCCCTTGCAACCAGATTGGCACTTCCTCACAAACACCTTGAGGCTTGATCAAATCACCATTGGCAACCTTGACCTCCAAGACTTGAGAAGTATTAACATTAATGTGCAAATGTGACACCAATACAATATCAATGAAGTTGTGGGTACTACCAGAATCAATGAGAATGACAAAGGACTTATGCTTAATCCTTCCCATGACTCTCGTAGTGCCTGAAGTAGGAGTGCCACTCAATGCATAAAGAGTGATCTCAGCACCCTCTTGATCCTGCCCAATCTGGTCTACCCCACCATTCTCCTCCAATTCAGTGATATGCACCTTAGAATTGATGTTTTCTTGAGCTAATTCCACATAATCCAAAAGAAATAACATTGCATTCTTGCACTTGTGGCCAGGACCCCATTTCTCATCACAATTATGGCACAAACCCTTCTTTTTCCTCTCCTCCATTTGAACAGGAGAAATTCTTTTAATTGGCAACCTAGCTTTAGACTCCAAAAAAGTAGTTTTAGGTGGAGCACTCAAAATAGAAGGCTTTCCCTGATCCAACTTAGCACTCTTCTTACAGATCCAATTATATTCCTCTTGTATTTTGCCAAACCAAAAGCCTCATTCAATGATTTGGGGTTGAGCATCCTCACTGGCAGCCTTATTTCATCTCTGAATCCACTAAGGAAACAACTCAGTTTATGAGTAGCAGATAAGCCTTTAATCCTATTGGACAAAACCTCAAATTGAGCCTTATACAAGGCCACTGAAGTAATTTGTCTTAGCCTAGTGAGAGTTTCCATAGGATCATCATAGGCTGTTGCACCAAATTTGATGTGCAAAGCTTGAATCAATGACTCCCAATCAACAAAAAGACCAGCTTCTTCACTATCTTGAAACCATATCAAAGCCTCACCCTCCATGTGAAACGAAGCAAGCATCAACTTCTCTGTAATTGGGGTGTTGTAATACTTGAAATATTGGTTGGCTTTGTAAACCCAACTAGCAGGATCTTCCCCATAAAACTTTGGAAATTCCAATCTCACAGGGTAAGACAGAGCTAAAGATGATGGATTGGTATGTCTGGTTTCACCATTTGTTGGGGATGGAGGCAATACTTCTTGATCGGAACCACCACACCTTTGTACCAGAATTGCTAATTGTTGATTCATTTCATTCAGAGTTCGTGTGTGCACTTCTTGAATTGTTCGCATTTCTTGAATTTCTTTAGCATAATGATCAGATGCAGTCTTGAGTGAAGCAATGGCTTCCTGAGTAGCAGCAGTGCTTGATCGTGTTTCTGCCATGGTCGAGGAAAGCCAAGCTCTGATACCAAATGCAAGGAATGTGGGAATTGACAGTTGAATTTGAGGACAACTAACCTCCAAGAATAGGGATAGAGAAAACAGAGACAGAGATAGAGAGAAGTAACAGAGAAAAAGAGTATTCAATTAGCAAAACTGTTTAATGAATCTTTACAACCCATTCCCAAGTCTAATACCCTCAGCCACTCACTCAATGCTAGCTATGTAACTACCTTGACAGCTAATCATTCTAATTAACTCTTACATCAGCTAACACATAAGTTAACATACATTTGTCACATCACCATTACAGTAACACACGTGTCACTACCCTACAATACAGGTATAAAATGCTAACTAATCAATACACTCACTATATGCAACATAGTCCTACACACACCCAAGCTGCACTGGAAGCACACCTTTCATCAACTGAGCACGCATGCTGCATCAGCAACCCACGCCCCCCCACACCATTAGCCTAGGCACACTTTGTAGCACCACCCTATGCAGCACCACACACATTGGCCATCAGTCCCACACACACACCTACAGTTGTATTCCTAACAATGCCCCCTCCTTCAAAACACCTTGCCCACAAGGTGTGGAAACTTTTGTTGTAATTCAAACAAACTCTCCTAGGTAGCATCATCCTTGCTCTCATCTTGCCACTACCCAAGCACCTGATGTGATGAGTCTGCTCCTCAACTGATGAGTTCTGGTATCCAGAATAACCACAGGCTAAGGGGCAAGGATCTGATTTGCAGACACAGCAGGTAAGGCAGGTCTAGGAATCACATGAGCACCCAATTTAGCCTTGAGATTTGAAACATGAAACAAAGGATGAATTTGGGACCCCTTAGGTAAATCAAGCTTTAATGAGATTTTTTTTTTCTCTTTCTGAGGCTTGATCCATCACCCTCGGGCCCTGAGGAAAATTTTTGGCCCATATTTAGCTCATTATGAATCCTCTATGCAGGAGCGAAATATCATTATTTTTAGATTAGGATTTGGTGTGTTGTTTTGAGTGAGAAAAAACTATACTGTCGCATCTTGTATTTTTTTTCTATGAATAGTGAAATCATTGCAATTCCATGGATGTAGGCAAATTGCCAATCCACGTAAATATTGTCTTGTGATATATATATACACACAAAGGTGGTCAATATCATATTGGTACCAGCTGTATTGGCCGGTATGTACCGTACAGGTATGTATACTGGTATCGAAACGCCAACGTTTTGTACTGGTTTAAATATCGCCCGTACTGGTTATATCGACTGATTTCGAGCAATACTGGCCGGTATTGGGCATACTGACTTGTACAAAAAAAAACTTTATTTTTTTAATGTTTTTGTAATTTTTGAATTTTTGTAAGGGTAGAATGGAAACTTATTTGCATTAAGTTATTAGTATTATTTGTTTTCTTAGTATGCAATGAATAATTAAGCTTTCTATTTTTTTATATATATATATTTTTTAATTGATGCTAAAGTCTAAAACCATGAATAATTTGTTCTGAATTATGGTAATGTTTTAAGGTAAACTTTTATATTTATTATAATATATATATATATATATATATATATATAATAACGGTAAACCTGAAACGGTACACCGGTATTGACCGGTACTGAAATATATCGTTTCATTGGCCAAACTGTTACAGCTTTTGATACGAGATTGATTACCTTGATACGCACACATACACATCCTAATGTATCTAATTAGACATCTAAGGTTTATATATAAATCTTGGATGTCATAGATAAATTAGGATGTGTCAATTAGTTGAACTATAAGACTCTTGATTTTTAGTTCAAATCCACCCTCCCGTTGTAAAAAGAAAAGAAAAGAAAATAAAAAAAAGTGTTTTCAAAATTGTATTTTGGAGTCCAACGAAATCATAAAATCATGAAAGCAGTACACATATTGTTTAATTCCGACATAATGATATTGACAATGTGTTGATGCCACGCAATTCAAATTTGTAGGCTATGACTATGACCACACAACATCAAGAACCAAATATATATGAATATCGAAATCGAAATAGAACCATATTGTCTAAGAGTTAAACTCGCACTAAATCAAAAACAAATCAAATATCAAAGTTAAACAGATATTGTTGACTAAACTTGCACTAAGGGTCCGTTTGGATACAACTTATTTTGCTGAAAACTGAAAATACTGTAGCAAAATAATTTTTAAATATGTGAATAGTGTTGTGAGACCCATTTTTAATATTTTTTTTTCTGAATAAAGTGGTTGTGGGTCCCGTGAACAGTATGTGAACAGTGCATGAATAGTGTGTGAACGGTACTTGAATAGTGCTCTATGTATCCTGAAACAGTGAAACGCGTCCATCAAAAAAAAAAAAAAAAAAGGAAATGTGCAAACGTGAAACACGCAGATGCAGACGTTGAATCCAAACATATACTAAATTAATAACAAATCAAATGCCAAAGTCAAACCGATATTGTTGATGGTTTTCCGAATCAAATAGTAATCAATATATCACATATATCAATCACGGTACACAAAGACTTTATATGAAAACTACTTAGTAAAATGTCAATGGCTGGTTTTGTCATCCAATTTTAGGGTCTGTTTGGATTCACTTATTTTGCTGAAATTGAAAACTTTTTATTGAAAGTACCGTAGATAAAGGTAAAAGTTAGCTGGAATAGTATAATATGACCCATAAATAGTACCAAAAATGTAGTGAAACTCATGAATAGTAGTAAAAATAAGCTGAATAGTAAAATAAGTTGACAAAATTAATCATGCCAAACGAACATTTAATATAAAAATTAACTGAATATACTATCCCATTTAAAGAAGGTGGATTCATTCTTGAGCATATACATATTTTACTCACTATACATAGAACCCAATGTGCCTGCATATAGCTTTTAAATAAGCATCATCGACTAACATCATTAAGGTTATGTGCATATATAGTAATTGTCCATTTAGGAATAACTTATTTAGTTTTTTATTGAAAATATTTTTGTTGAAAGTGTGCTTAAGTATATTTATATCTTGAAATATTTGAAAAAGTGAGGTTTTAAAAAGCTGTATATAAAAGTTAAAAAAGCTAACAACTGAGTTTATAAACTAATACCAAACAATCAATTAAATATACACAAACCTCTCATATTTTTTTTATAAAGAAAATAGAAAAATTGTGATAGAAAAACATTTTTATTGACAATGATCACTATATCACATGCCACATTTAAATAATGAAAATACCCATAAATCAAATGAAAATGAAATTTATTGTGTGAAAATTCTAGAACAATTAAAATTTATTAGTTAAATTCAAATATTTATATGTTTCTGTACTCTAAATATGGGAAAGTTTAATCAAATATGATTTTTTTTTTTACCTTAAAAAAATAATTCTTTCTCTTTTATTTTGTATATAAATATTGTGAGGCCCAATAATTTGTGGGCCAGGTCCATTTATTCGTTGGGGCCCAAAGGCCCAAGCCGAGGAAGGTTATGGCCCAGACTCGGTAACATAAGTACAAAATAGCCTGGGGACACAGCCGAGGACGATTTAGTCCTCGGCATGTCCGAGATCTCACAAGAAGAAAGGGCAAAAATGGTATAGAAACAACTTGGGAAAAAATCTAAAATATCTGTGCCAATAGAAAAGGGTATGCTGGAAAGTATCACGACCAGGGAAAGCTGCCCTTACTGCCATTCAATACTCTGCACCTGACAGAGCCATACTCTCCAGCTTATACAACCACCCCCAACCACTCTGGGTATGGGCTGATGGGACAAGTATCAGTCTTGGAATGTCAATCCTACATGTGGACGAAGGATAAAAAGACACAGGCTAGTATAAAAGGAAAAGGAAGCAATTCAAAAAAGGCTGGCTGGGAAAAATAGCCAAAAACCAGAGCCTCCCAGCCCGCCTACAGGAGAAAGACTCCTAAGGCGAAAACGACGTAATTATGTATGAACACCACGAGAAACCCGCCGTCTGGTGACTGAGGCCTAACCTTTCAAACCCACGCTCTACAAATGATATTGTTTGGGCCTTTTTACGCGCGAGCTCAACACTGTTACGGTTCGTTACGAATCGTGCCCTTACAAATATAAAATCTGATAAAATATAATGTGGTAAGATTCTACTTAAGGATTTAAATATAGAATAAAATTTAAATTCAATTGAAAAATAAAAATATATTTTATTTTAGAATATTGATGTGTAAAATTGTGTAGCCTCAAAAACTTATGTAAAATATATTATGAAGTTAAATAAAAGCCAAACTTCTTCAATTCTATATATATTAGAGAATCTCAAAAAAAAAAAAAAATTAGAGATTATAAATAGATAAGATTAGAGAGTTTCTTTTGATTAAGCGTGAGTCTAATAAGTCGGAGCCGTCAACTTTTCACTTCCACTATTCTCTACTTTCAGACTGTAGTCATAACACTTCTAATTTCTTTCTTACACTATGGTCAAAGTCTTCGTAAATATTTTAATATCAAATATTTCCACACTTCAGGGGCGGCTCCAGTTTGAGCCCAGGGGGTTCAGATGAACCCCAAGTACTGAAACCAAAATATATACATATATATATATATATATATATATATATAATCTTTTTTTTGGTTTTGACCCTTAGAATAAAATTTTGAACACCTTGATCCTATATTTTTTTTAAGCTTAGTTGAAAAAAAGTTTGAATATAATTCTTTTAACAATATCTTGGTCTTTTTAAACACACATACACACAAAAAAAAAAAAAAAAAAAAAAAAAAAAAAAAAAAAAAAAAACCAATCGCAAACCAATTTGATATAAAATTTGGAAAAAAAATTAATAAGCCTAACAACAAAAGTAGAAATTTGTTAATCTTAAACCTTAGAAAAAATTCACTTAGATCTTAAAAAAATTGAAATAAATCAATAAAATGGGAGATCAATTGATGAATGATTGAAAGAGATATAGTTTGTAGGATTAATAATGAAAATATCATGCAACAAATTCAAAATATGAAACATCGTAAAAAACAATTGTAAAACTTTATGTATTTCAGTTTTTTTTTTTTTTTTTTTTGGTGATGTTGATATATTCAAGTTCTCTTTTATTTAAAATTTTGTAGAATTTATATTTCTTATTGACCCCCTTACAAATAATCCTAGAGTCGCCATTGCCACACTTGGTAAATTATCACAACTTCTCTATGTACTAGACTGTGAGTAGTGAATAAAAAAAAATGATGAGTTTACATAATGGTAACAAATAGCTAATCGCAATCTATCTTGTAAGATAATTGTAGTAAAATATATGTGAAAGTGTGGAACTAGGATTATTTCACAGTCACGCACACGATTAACTGATGACAAGGAATAAGGATGCCTAGTTGCCTATATATATGGTTGCTTTCTTTGCTTCCAGCTGCTAAATCCTTCAATTCTCAAATATCTATCTCTGAAGTTCTCTTGCTACATATTTATATATAGCACAAGGCAGTAAAGCGCGATAGCCACCATGTCTTCACAGCCGCATCAATCTGAAGCAATGGCTGCAGCGTTGAAAAAGGGTAGCAAACCCATTAGAGGTAGCATCAAGCGCCAAATATGTGCGTCTTTCATCAAGAAAATGAAGAGTATTCTTCTTTGTCACAAACGCAGCAATCACAACTAGCTCATTTTCCTCTTCCTCGTTCACGTACGCTATTCCATATACGTGCTCACATGCACATCTTCTTCTTAGCTGGCGACTTGTCTTACTCTTTCACCCACTCACATATGGGGGAAGGCTATGCATGCACTAGGTGAGAAGTTTTGTACGAGAGTTTTGTTTGTTTGTTTTTAGGAGAGTCGAATGTGTGGTGGACGGAGAAATAATATATGAGCAATCATGATATGTGTTTATTCGTAAGATTATCTAGTAAGGTGTGTATTTTTCATAGTCTCAAAAATATGAGATTAGCCAAACTTGTAACTGAATTTGTAACAGTTTTTATGTATTTTGAACCGAGATGAAATATCAAACTTTGATGTGCCAACAATAGCCAGGAGAATAAACTACGGTACGGTTTTTGTAAGAGCAATCAACCTTCTCTCATTTGCTTGTGTATGAGGCGATGTATGCGAAAGATTTTTGGAGATCCAGATTAGTTTATATTTATTTATTTATTAAATCATTTAATTTTTATAATAGGGATAGGCAGCAATTGAATCCTAATTCTCTTCAAAATGAAGATAAGACAATAAAACTGAACCACAACACTCTTGGTGTAACGCATTAGTAACTATTTTTTTTTTGTGTGTGTGTGTGGGGGCAAAATGATGTGGTTGAAACTAGCTCGATATCATTTAGGGCAAAACAATCCCATAAAATTGAATGTCAAAGTGAAGATTTCAATTAGGGACATAAACTTTAACGTAACTAGTTATTAACATGTGTGATAAATGGAAATATTTTTAATAATGTTACAATTTTAGTAAATCAAATGATTTTATATGAGTTTAGTGAGAAAATGAATATCACTACTAATAGTGCTTTCATAAGAATTTATTAGAGGTTGAATACAATAATTTAATTAGTATCGAAAGAGTTTATACAATTCATTATTGTTGACACTTCGCATTTAACCTCATCTTGAGGGTAATAGGGTAATTCACACCCCAAGGGTATCATCATAATTTTGACCGTTGAATTTAAATCAATTTACATAAATTCAATCTTGAAGTTTTAATAATCAAAATGATAGGTCACAAATCTCAATTAGGCCATTAGATTGAAAAATATCACAAAATCAACTGTTAATGGCTAAGATGCATTCACATGATGGAGTCCAACCACTAATGATTATGAACAATTAATTTAGATTTGTCCCATAAGAATTCAATTCATAATCAATAACATACTTGATTAATCCGATTGTTAAGCATTAACGAGCCCTTAAATTTTGGTGAAATTACTCTGTTTAAAGGAGCTGATGAAAGCCTATTAATTTTGGAATTTAGTTGCCTTAAGCCAATTCATGCTAAAATAAAGTTAATTAGGGGTCTATTAATTTTAATTGTGTTGAAACTCATTTCCAAGAAATGACATTTTCTCACTCTCTAAAAAAATCTCTTAAACCACTAAATTTTTTTTTTGAATGAGTTATTTTATTTTATTTTATTATTAAAAAGTAGGCTTCAATTAGAGCACAAGAACATACCATTTTCAATAAATTATTGGGAATGATTTTTTGAAATTGGCCTTATTGTCTGTTATGGGAAGCTTCAAGAAGAACTAAGATTCACTTGCTCTTTGCTCTAAATTTGCTTTGAAATCAAGTCACCAACCCCCCACACATGTCAACTCTTAACTAATCACAACACCCACCGCGCCCCCCCCCCCCCCCAGAGCGGGCCACCCAAAAAAAAAACTATGAAATGAGGAGAAATTCTCACTCCAAAGAACCACACTCCTAGAGGAAGTAAAAGAGAAGATCTCCTTTAGTAAATTTGGTTTCCTAGTTGTGAATTAATGGAAGAAAAATTTGATCTTCCTATTCTCGGATTGTAACTCAGTAATTGTTGCCTCACTCTTCAAATGTTCTAAAGGAGTACCCACTACTAGTTCTCTCTTACGGTTTTAGAGGAAAGAAAGATATCCTATAGATTGTCTTTGACGACAAGAAACTTTATTAAATGAGCTAACTGGAACACATAATATTATTTATTTCTTAAACCTTAAATAAACCTAAGATATATGCTTCAATAGCAAGAAAAACTACATAGGGTGCCAAACTTCCATGAATTCAAAAATTACCCTTAAATTTAGCTAAAATTTTCTCTCACACACACATATATATATATATATATATATATATATATATTATACATTGACCCCTTTATTCCTGAAATTATATTTTTGGTTTAAACAATGAGATAGACTAGATACATTAAAAACCTACCCTGGAATGAACTCTATGCATTGCATAGTCTAGCTTGATGGAGGAAAGAGAGACTCATCATGCTTGATATAAATAAACTACACGCACATTTAGGGAGAAGAGAGGTCCAAGACTTCATTGATAGATGAACATGACTGCTCGCTATTCTAATTATCATTCTCATTCTCCTCTAATGATCTCCCCATTGTTTCCCGTGTGGAAAAGGTCGTTACCAACAGTCCCATAATACAAACTATACCCAAAATCACCAAAGAGGCTGTCATTCCAATTGCTTTGGGGTAACCTTCCTCTTTATGGTCATGCGAAGCCCACAAAAATCCAACAGATCCAATAATTGCCCCCACCTTCCCAACAGCACCAGAAATGCCATGACATGTTGTTCTAAATCTAGTTGGAAAAAGTTCTGCAGGTACAATAAAAGTGGTAGTGTTTGGACCAAAATTGGAGAAGAAGAATGTGAGCCCATAGAGGATCATTTGTCCAATGCTTCTACACCTATATCACAAATTCCCTTAGAAAAACCTCCTGTAGCCATATCCTTACCCACAACCAAAGCCATCTCATCAAACATCTCAATTTTTTTGTTTAGAAATTGTGCATGATTGGGATGTAAGGAAAAGAAATAATTTATAAAAAAAAGGAAAAGAGTCAAAAACTAATATGAGAGCAATAAGAATAGTGAAAGGATTTAAACTTTAAAATGATACAACCTAAAAAGTTTCTACCTATAAAATAAAGAAAATAAAAGTTTCTTACCGCAACTTCTTTGTCATACATTGTCCTATCACAAGTGATCATTTTCAAATCATCATTCCATCCAAACCCGCTTTTATTATTACGAAGTAATGCAATTGTATTCCAATTGGTTTTAAGTGTTTTAAAGCGATGTTCCACTTGCTTTGGGGTACATTCAGTCATAAATTTCCCAGTAATTGTTTTAGCTACTTTAGCATATGATGCATGTTTAAATATGTTGGAATACTTATTTCCATGAAAAGCCTCATTTGCAAGTATCTCAAGTAATAAATTTTGTATTGGTTGTTATCACTTGAGTTGGTCTTGGTGTCCTTTACCTTTTGAGTATCCTTTTTATTTCACATTACAATTATAACATAGAATGTAGTCTTGAAAATATGAAACCAAAAAAATCCATTAGTCCATGACAAACAAAAATAATTATAATATAGAAGTATTGAAAATATGAAACCAAAAAAAAAAAAAAAAAAATCCTATTTTCTTGTTTTATTTCCTTTCTAGTATTTCTTTCCCTCTTTAGGATGTAGTCTTTGACCTGGATTGGAGGCAGGCCATGAAATTGGGAGATGGTTGCTTTACATCAAAGTGGAAGTTCAGATTTTGTTACCTTGCAACATAGGAAACATATAGTTGGTTGTAAATGGTATGAATTTCCAAAAACTCGCACAAATCGGGGGCACCCACTAGACCTGACAAGATTCAACCAGTTTTGATGGCTTTGGTGGTCAGCAGTGGGTTAAATGCTTCAAAACCTGACCTGGTCTTGTTGAGTGTTGGGTTTTCCACACGAGAATCCAACACACCCTACTCATCTGACCTAATTTCATAGAATTACCCATTTTTTATGAAGGGAAAAGGGATCCAGAGATCTCTATCCAGATTGAAGGGAGATATAGAGATCTCCTCCTTGTTACCAAATCCGTATTGTTGTTGCCCATCAAATTGTTGTCTTAACCAGTTTTGATTGCCATCCCTGGAGTTCCAAATGGTCGAGCTGCCATTTCTGCTGGGTTGGTAGCAGGTTTCTTCCTCCCCCACCCAGTGTGGTCAAGACAAGTGATGGGTTGAGCCTTAACCTGTTGACACCCCTTGTAAATGGATATATACTGTTAATTTCCATCTTGATGATTGACTTAAAGCTTGGTTGGTTTCCAAGGGCTGTAGCCATACTTATGGCATTGAGTATTGTGAGACCACCTCTCTTGTGGTCTCTTCTATTCGAGTCCTAATATCACTTGCGGCCAATCTTGGTTGTAACTGACATCAGGTAGATGTTAAAAATGCATTTTTCCATGATGACCTTCTTGAAGAAGAATATATGGAGTAACCACCAGAAGGTAAGGCAGCTGTTGGGACATTGAAGCAATGACTAAACCTTGACAGTCCCGAATTACAACACCAATTCCAATCCAGTTTGCTTCTGGGAAGACAGCACCATCAAAATTTATCTTGAATAGGTTTGGGGGTGGTGGAAGCACAAGGGGAACTCTCCATAAACTCTTCGTACCTGCTTTTGGAAAGTTGAGCAAGATGGTCTAGATGACAACTCGGCTGTGAGGTCAGAGTTTGGTTTCTGTGATTCCAAATCCACCAGACCTGGGTCACGAAAAGATCAACATTAAGCTTCGAGTAAAAAAGCCTTAACAACAGCTCTTTGAAACTTGTGAAAACTTGGAAATTCTTGAAGTTCCATGAATGATCTTTATTTCACACCACGTCCAACTGAGGGCAAGCCCACAAGGCATGGATAATATCCTTCGGAGCTGACCCACAACAATCATAGATAGGGTCCGAGATGATGGTCCTACGGGCTAAATTGGAATTTTTGGGAATACCATTCCTGCAAGCTCTCCAAATCAAGTTCTTTATTTTGTTTGGGTTGTTGAGTGTCCACACTTGCTTCCATAAGGATTTATCTCTCGTACAAGGGGGAGGATCAGTTAAAAGCTCATGGTACTCCCTCA
This sequence comes from Quercus robur, assembly GCF_932294415.1. NCBI lineage: Eukaryota > Viridiplantae > Streptophyta > Magnoliopsida > Fagales > Fagaceae > Quercus > Quercus robur. The sequence continues at coordinate 12,787,664 of NC_065543.1, read as the reverse complement.
AGAAATGGTAGCCCGTTTTGCTTGTGTATCCCCTAGTTTGAGTAAGAGGCCAGAATAGAGAGTCTTCTGCTGCTTGCCTTCCGAGTGGAATGTTCTTAATAGCAGCAGCATCCAGTGGAGTAAAAAGGGAGTCAACTAGATGTCCCTTCCATTGCCTACTACCTTGATCAATAAGTAGATCAAATGTTTCTTCGCCATGAGCTTCATCAGTTGAGTTTGACACCTTAACATTCTCGTTCCCTGGAAGCCAGAAATCATTCCATATTTTAATGGATTTCCCATCCCCCACTCTCCACTTCGCTCCCAATTTGAGAACCTCTCTCCCTTTTAAAATGCTTTTCCAGGCGTAGGAACCTGACTTCGTGTGCTTTGCTTCCACGCAGGGGCGGAGCCACATAGTGGCTTGGGGGGGCCGAGGCCCCTGCAAAAAAAAAAATTTTCCCATTAGCCTATGAAGAAAAAATAATTAGGCCCCCCCAACCTTAGGCAGCCGGCCCCCCCTCCCAATTTCTCACCCATTCTCCCAGGCCTCAATCAAAAATTAGTAACATCCTCAGATTAAATAAAAAAAAAAAAAAATTATCTGTTCTACTTTCAAGCAAAAAAAAAAAAAAAAAAAAAACCCAAAAAAATTGAACTAAAATCTGAAAAAAAAAAATTCACAGGGAAGCCCACGGCAAGCTAAGCCCACGGTGAGCCCAGTAGCTCGCTCACGGCAAGCCCAGTAGCTCGCTCACGGCAAGCCCACGCATTCTCAACCGTGAAAAAAAAAAAAAAAAATTACAGAAAATCCAACCATCACGTCGCTGGCAGAGAAATCAAATCGGTGGCAGATACCACAATGCCCGATACTGCCTATACAGAGCAAATCAAGCTCAACAGCAAACCAAACTCAACACTCAACAGCAAACCAAACACAGAGAGAAACACAATGAACACAGAGAGACAGAGGTTTTTATCTAAAAAAAAAAAAAATTCCCAAATACACAAATAAAAACCAAACCCCAGCAAACCCACGGTCACGTCGCCGCGACGCCGCAGCTCGCTCGTCGTCGCCGTCGTCGCTCGTCCCTCATCGCAGATCGGAGATCGGCCTCTGCTCCGGTGCTCCCTCCGGCCCTCCCTCAAGGGTATTTCTCTCTTTTTCTCTCTTTTTCTCTCTCTCTTTATCTCACTGTCACTAAAATGAAAAATGGAACGAAATCTTTGTAGATCGTCGACGCCAGACGGTAGATTGGTCATCACTCATCGCCGTCGGAGATCTGCCGTTGACTAGTTGCTTCCTCCGCTCCGGCTCCGGCTCCAGCAGTCCGGCCCTCCCTCAAGGTTTTTTTCTCTCTGACTCTCTCTCTCTCTCTCTCAGTCTCTCTCTATCTCACCGAATGCTTTAGAGTTTATGATGTTTATGAATCCTGTTCTGCCTAGCCCTTTTATTCTTTTAGCTTTAATATCATCTCACATTCTCACTCATTCTTTTTATTTTTTTGGCTGAATACATCTCAATCATTCATTGGTCGATTTTTTTTTTTTTTTTTCCTGTTTGTCTTTATCTTATCCGGTTATTCCTCATTGTTGGTCAATGGTCAATGTGTTAGTTTTTAGTGTAAACCAACATTATTAAATAATAATTAATATTTATTCAAAAGTTAGTAATTAAATTATTAGCTATTATTTATTGCAAAATTTTAAGAATTGTTTAATTATTTATTGCTATATTTTAGGAATTGTAACAAAGGATATGTTATGCTAAAATTAATGACAAATAAATTAAAACTATATTGCGTAATTACCAACTAGGATTAAAGCATTATAATTAATGACAAATAAATTAAAACAATATAGTTTATTGTTATGCTAAACAACAATAATTAAAGTTATATAATTAAATTAACCAATACATTATAAAAGATAAATTAATTAAATTATTTGAGGGGTTATTATTAATTAAAGTTGTATTAAAAATGGGTTGACTGTTTAAATTATAGTAAAAATTTTGTTTTTTCCTTGAGTATGAATAATATTCATATAACTAAGCAAAATTTTCTAATTAAAATTTTATTTTTTAAAATTCTTTTCAGGTTAATTGAGTCATATTCTTAAAGTTAAAAGAATTATGAGCAAACGAAAAACAATTGATGCATTCTTTAAGAAAAAAGATGTTAGCAATTCAGAAATTAGGACACCTGTGGCTGTAGAAACAAATGTTAATACTTCGATGCCTGATGAACACACCTCCAAATGTCCAAAACTTCAATCTGAAGAGATAGATCGTGATCCAGGAACACGTAAACAAATATGTGAATTTCCTATCAACAAACAAGATGAAATTCGACGAGCTTATCTCATAGAAGGTCCATACCAACCTGAAAATATAGTCTTTCCATACAATGATGATACTCATCGTCGTCGATTTCAACCTTCATGGTTTGTTTCACATAAGGATTGGTTGGAATACTCACCTACAACGGATGCATTATATTGTTTTCCTTGCTACCTTTTTAGTAAGAAACCAATAGGTCGTCCCGGATCAGATGTGTTCATTTCAACAGGTTTTAATAATTGGAAAAAGGTGAAAGATGGAATGAATTGTCCTTTAATTCGTCATGAAGGGAAAGAACCAAACTCTCCTCATAAAAGTGCTGTGAAATGTTGCGAGGATTTACAGAATTATTCACGACATATTGACAAGCTAATTGAGAAACAAACGTCAAAAGAATTAGAGAATAATCAGTTGCGGCTCAAAACCTCAATAGAGTGTGCTCGATGGCTAGCATTCCAAGCTTGTGCTTTTAGAGGTCATGATGAAAGCCTTGATTCAAAAAATAGAGGCAATTTTATTGAATTGATAAAATTGACATCAACTTTTAATGACAAAGTAGCTAGTGTTGTCTTGGAAAATGCTCCTGGAAATGCCAAATATACATCACCCACAATTCAAAAGGAGATTTTGCATATTCTTGCTAATAATGTGCGAAATGCTATTCGTGAAGAAATTGGAGATGCAAAATTCTGCATTCTTGTTGATGAAGCTCGGGATGAGTCGAAGAGAGAGCAAATGGCCATCATTTTGAGATTTGTTGATAAAGAAGGTTTTATTAAAGAGCGTTTTTTTTATGTTGTGCATGTTAGAGACACTACTGCATTGACTTTAAAGAATGAGATATGTGCTGTCCTTTCTCGTTATAACCTCCACATTGAAAATATTCGAGGTCAAGGATATGATGGGGCTAGTAACATGCGTGGTGAATGGAATGGATTACAAGCTCTTTTTCTTAAAGATTGTCCATATGCTTATTATGTACATTGTATGGCTCATAGGTTGCAATTAGCTCTAGTTACAGCATCTAGAGAAGTAAAAGATGTTCATCAATTCTTTGATCATTTGGTCAATATTATCAATATTGTTGTTGGTTCTAGTAAGCGTAGTGATGAATTGCAACATGCTCAAGCAGAACAAGTTGAGAATATGATTGCTTCTAATGAAATTGAGACTGGAAGAAGTGCAAATCAGATTGGTACTTTGCAACGAGCTGGAGATACTAGGTGGGGATCTCATTTTCAATCTATTTGTAGTTTGATTAAAATGTTTGATGCTACTTGCAAAGTTATCAACACTATTTCTGAGGAAGGAGCTAATTATAAACAACGCGGTGATGCCGAGGGAGCTTATCAGGTATTAACATCATTTGAATTTATTTTAATCTTGCATTTGATGAAAGAGATAATGGGAATTACTAATGTTCTTTGTCAAGCTTTGCAACAACAATCTCAAGACCTTTTAAATGCCATGCATTTAGTTTCAACTACAAAATCACTTATTCAAAAGTTGAGAGATGATGGATGGGAGCCTTTACTTGCTAGTGTTATATCATTTTGTGAGCAACATGAAATTGATATTCCTGATATGAATGCTCGTTACACTAGAGGTCGAGGTAGATATCGTCGTCAAGATGACGATTTAACAATGAAACATCATTTTAGAATTGGCATATTTACAGTTGCAATAGACTTTCAATTGCAAGAATTGAAAAGTAGATTTTGTGAGCTAACAATGGAACTTGTCATTCTTAGTTCAGCTTTAAATCCCAAGGATGCTTTTAGATTATTCAAGATTGTTGATATATGCAATTTGGTTAAGAAATATTATCCTCAAGATTTCACTGAACATGAACAAGAACTTTTGGAGTCTCAATTGCGACATTATGAGCTTGATGTGATAAAACATCCAGATTTTCAGAATATGAGTACAATTTCCGAGCTATGTAGGGGATTAAAAATTTCAGGAAAGTCTCAAATATATTTTTTGATTGATAGACTTATTCGTCTTGTGTTGACCCTTCCAGTTTCTACAGCAACTACAGAACGAGCTTTCTCAGCTATGAAGTTGTTAAAAACAAGACTTCGCAATAGAATGGAGGATGAGTTTTTGGCAGATAATATGATAATTTATATAGAGAAGGAAATTGCAGGGAATTTCACTATAGAGATGATAATGGATGAATTTTATTCCATGAAAAATCGTCGTCAGGCATGATTTGATTCGGTTGATGACCCGACCTGACCCGAATAATGGAAGATTTACTGAGGCTTAGTCCATGGAGCGGAGGCTTGGGCCGACAAAAATTTTTTGGCCCGTTTTGTAACCCATTGTGAATCCTGTGCGCAGGATATAAAAGCTGTTTTTTTTGGTGATTGGGGTTTTGTCTTGTTGTTGTTTTTGAGAAAGAAAAACACTGTAGCCGCACATTGTAATTTTTTTTGATAATAGTGAAATCCCTGCAACTCTGTGGACGTAGGCAAATTGCCGAACCACGTAAATACTGTCTTGTGCGTGTGATTGTTTTACTTTTGGCGTTTTGTTTTTTCTATTTTTTTGTTTCTCACAGGTTTGAAATTTCGGTCGAATTCCCAACATGTTCAAGTATATAATAATATATAAAAGTTGATAATTTTGTATCCAATAGACTTAAAAATTATATTTGGTATATCTCTGTTACAACCTGGCCCCCCCAAGCATGTATTCCTGGCTACGCCCCTGCTTCCACGATTGAATGGTTTGGAAAAAAGCGAGCTTTGCACCCCCAGTTACATACACATGTTGACTAACAAACCCTTTAAAACACTTAAAATTAAGGAAATAAAATACCTTGGGAAGTCTCTCTATGTGACATACACATGTTGGCATACCAATTGGATATTGTTATTTTGGTCTGGCAAATTGAAATCTAGTCTGTCTGGATACTCCGAGTTGTATGAGGCTATGAGCATTTATACCCTAATAATTGCATGTTCCATACAATACCTTTGCTCCTTGTCCAAATTTGCGTGAGAATAATGACCTACATGTGTTGTGTATGGCTTGATTTCTTGTTGCTAATGTGTCACTTCATTCTCTATCAAATTTCCCTGATAATCTTCTCTTATAAGTCAATTAGAAAATAAAACACTAAGATATCTAAGAGAATAAGTTGGTGTTAATGGAAAAATTGGCATTATGACATAAAGGCAATAATTTCTTCTTGTCTAAGTAGATGTGTTACAAAATTGCAACTCAACCTGACATTCCAAATTATATCTGTGCTGTATAACCATGCTGAATTTGATTTTTTTTTTTTTTAATCGTAAAAATTTGCCATGCAACATATTTTCTGTCCTCATCTCAATTACATATTGTAAACAGATGCTACTTCAATAAACTGCATCTGTATGATAGAGGTGTTGAACTGCTGGGGCAACAGAAGCGAAGTAGGAGCGGTCATGTGTAGCTTCTTCATATTGTCACAGTTTTGTATCCTTAGGATTCCACCAGATGCAACGAATCAAAGACTCCATATTGTCATTCGTGGAAAGTAGAACACCAACATGGTATAGGATGGGATGGGCTTGGGCCATGAAACTGATGAGAGTAGCTCGCCCTGCCCACAAAAGAAACAAATGCAACTTTTTTTTTTTTTTTTTTGAGAAACCAAACTATTTCATTAAAGCAAAAAAGACCAACTAACAAGAATTAACAATCAAACACGATAAGTCAAGTGGAATAAACTTCATCCAAACTTCTTATGGAAAAGAAAATCTTGCTCTCTTGACCAGGGCATGGGTTCCAATATGGCCCTACCTCTTAGTGTGAGAAGAGTGAATTTGTAACAAACTCGACATAGACTTAATGTCTTTTATAATGTGCTTGATGGACGAGTGAGCTAAAAAATGGCCTAGTTGAAGCCAAGTTCTACGGTGAAGAGGACTACCCTTCGAGCTGCCATAGATTCCAATAATTCCACCGATGAAGGTAGTGGAATTTTTTGAGCCAAAGCGGCCATAACCTCCCTTTTATCATACCGGATTACAACACCCAGCCCCACCTCATTCGAATCCTTGAACACAGCCCCATCATAATTCGTTTTAAGCACACAAATGCAACTTGAACCAGCATATTTGTTGATGCAAAACGTCTTCTTAAGCACACAACTACAACAACAACAAAAAATTATAGGGAACATAGCATACCATGCCAACTACACATGCCGCTAGTTGCAATTTTTCATTTACAAAACATGCGCAAGGCAGAGTTTAAAATAAAAACAAATAAGAAATAATGAAATTTACATTTGAAGAAAAATCCGTACATGGAAGAGAAGGGAGGAAACATTTGCCATTGGGGAAAATCCATTAAAGATATTCTATTTAATCTACATGATTCTCTCTCTCTCTCTCTCTCTCTCATGTGCATTAACCAACCTTTGACATATCGGAGGAAAGATCACAACTAGTTGACCTCCTCTCATGTCGAGGGGAATGATCACTGTGTTTGTGGCTCTTGTGAGTGCGTTCATCCCTATCCTTCGAGCTCCTTTTGTGACTTCTGCTTGAGGAGCTCCTTTTGTGATGCCGTTCTTCCCTCCTAGAGGAGCTCATATTGTGAGAACGATCATCTCTATCCACAGAGGTCCTTTCACTATAATGTTCTTCCCTCTCCACAGAACTCCATTTATGAGAGTGCTCATCTTGATCCAAAGAGCTCCTTTTGTGATATCTATCCACAGAGGTCCTTTCGCTATAATGTTCATCCCTCTCCACAGAGCTCCATTTATGAGAGTGGTCTTCTTGATCCAAAGAGCTCCTTTTGTGATATCGATCTTCACCATCCACAAAACTCCTTTTGTGAGTGCGATCTTGCACATCTCTCTTTTGAGATCCTTCTCTGTCTACTGAATTCCTTTCTCTTCTTGGAGGGGATGGGTCCTACAACCACAATATGATATTAAAGATATATTTACTTTCGACTAGAGGTTATATGAGTTTAGGTTTGATAATTCTTCCAAACCTACAAGATTTTAAGCAAACTTCTAGATAGAAAAATATCCACTCCATCCCATATTATTAGTCTTGTTTAAAAAATCCAATTTTATAAGAGAACATCATTTAATGCACTACTTTTCAAATAAAGGGTTAAAGGTTTCGAAATCTTTAATTTAGAATCAGATTAAAAAATGAGTATTTTCTTTTCAAAAAAAAGACACAAGCCAAGTTGTGAAAATTTTGTAATATTTGTCTGTAGACTTTTTCAAAAAGACTATATTTCGGGACATCTCACTGTGGAATAGAGGTCCAATAAAAAATATTGGAAGGAAGGATTACTCAAGATCTAAAAGTCAATTGATACTAGAAACAGTTTTTGAGTTTTTTAATGTCATCATTTGTAACATCAGTGAAATGGAAAGGAAAATATATATAAAACTACTGAAGTGGATACTCATGAGGCTTCTTGGAATATTAGAATTATTATTATTATTTTTTTGATAAGTAGAAACTGTAGAATATTAGAATTATTTGTAACATGTCTATCTATAACAGAGTTCACTTCGTACTATACGCCATTATTTATTTTCCTTTCTCCTATTTATCCCTCAAAACACATAGTAGGATATGAGCCTATGCCAGGTAGTATGTCTCTTTGTGAAGGAACTGTAGAAGGCTAGTAAGGTAAGAAAAACAGTACCTGAAAACGTGACATGTATCTTCCCTCTGGTGGAGGTGGAATTCCAAGCCTCTTCAAATCATCAAATGGGATTGGTTTCCTGGTTGAGTAATTTAGGATATGGAGAGAAGTTAATACCATAAATAAGAAGGATGGTGCAACTTGCCATCATATACCAACAAAAGATTTAACATTTCCAAGCAAATTGTTAGGTTTCATCCAGATTTTACTAAATACGAAAGTTTGAATTTTTGCCAGATTAAGCTTGGTACATAATGCCCGCTAGTGCAAGTTGCTAAACCATCAAGGAAATCTTTTCATAATACTCCAAGCCCCCAACAGATTGCTAGAAAACATAAAAAGAAACCAAAAAACTCGCAACAGTAAAGCAAAGTTCTAATGCAAAAGCATTTTCCACCCAATCAAACCTGGGACGAGAAGAACAAAAAAATAGCATAAGCTTCTAGCCCATCCAATAAATCTGTGTACTTAAAACTTTGATATTTATACTTGCTAATGAGCTCTATCTCAAATGACATCTCCTTTAAAAACAGTGTGTTTAGAAAGTGCACAACTAATCAACCAAAATGTAGGGTTTTTTCTTTAAATGTGTACACTGATTTTTCCTTTCTACAGGACCCAAGTGCAATTTCCCTTCTCACAAAGCTTCTAAAAAATATCTGAGGCAGTGTTCGATGAAACTAATTCAAAAGATTACTTGCAACTCAATAATTGAGTTTTAAAACAAACTAATTGAACGTGACAAAAGTTGCATCTAGGAAACAAAGGGGCAATATGACATTCAATGATTGATGAAAAAAATTGAGCCAGAGAACTAAAGCATACAGAGGAGCTCGAAATGGTTTTTCTCGTCCTCCAAAACGCAGTTGTCCTGACTCCTTCTCACCACCAAGACCCCCTCCTGCATGGGGGGAAAACAGTATTAATAATATTGAATAATATTTGGAGGCAACAGAGTTTCGGAACTGAGATTTTTAAACTAACCTAACCTTCTTGGAATCCACCCTGGCATCAATTGTTGTCGGTAGTAATCAACTATAATTTTACAATCATCAATCATAGTATGGTGAGCATCCTGCAAACCAGAGATGTATGGAAAGATCAGCATTTTTGGTTTCCACTAGCAAAACCACCATGAGTGCAAACAGGATGACTTCATTAAAGAATAGTTGTCTCATTCAGGTGGATAAAACCAATTAAAAGCCATGATTAATATATTTTGAACCATGAGGGAACAAACATATACAAATGATTATGGTTATGGATGGCTCACTAGATTGGTTCAAGATAAAGTCTCTTGGTGTATGCTTTTTGTAGATGATATAGTTTTCGCAAATGAAAATAGACATGGAGTTAATGTCAAGTTAGACATTTGGAAAGATACTTTTAAACTAAAGCCTTTCGGCTAACTAAGACTAAAGCAAAGTACATGGAATGTAAGTTTAGTAAAATTAGAAACAAAGATGATGGGATTGTAAGACTTTGATGAACAAGAGATACCAAAGAGGCTTTTAATATATTGGATCAATAATTCATAAGAATCGAGAGATCGAAGATGATATGAATCACAGAAAAAAGCAGGGTGGATGACATGTATAAGCACATCATGAGATTGTAGAATAGTTAAAGGAAAATTTCTAAGATCCTTATAAAACCAGCTATGTTCTATGATACTGAACGTCATGTTCATAAACTACACTTATTTTAAATGGATAAGTGGATATACAAGGAAATATAGGATTCAAAATAAAGAAATTCATTTATAGATAGAGCTGGCCCCTACTGATAAAAAGATGATGATGAGTCACTTGAGATAGTTCGGTCATATGCACAGAAGATAGATTAATGCACCGATGAGAAAGAGTGAAATGATTCAAGTTGAAGTAGAGAAAAAAAGATAAAGGAAGACCTAAAGATATTAGGAAAAATAGTAAAAAAGAACCTCTAAAATAAGGATATGACAGGGAATAAGATTTTGGATAGAATAGAATGGAGGAAAATAATACATGTTGGTTGGGAAAAAGGCTCAAAAAGTTCCCTACTGAACAATTTTACTTACATTGAGTTGAATGACAAAGCAATGATGAATGAGAATGCTGCAAAAGGAAAGAAAAAAAGAAAAATAAAAAACAAAGCACTCTCAGATATCTTAGCCTTTTTGTGCATCTAGTTTAGTTTATTGTGAGTGTTCTCTATTGGTAAATGTCTTAAGGCTCCACTTATTTTCAGGAAAGCAATATTATGGGAAAAGTAATAGAGACTAGCTTGCTTGCATAGTAAATCAGCGAAATGAAACTTCCTAACAAACAAAAGTCAAGCAGTGGCCAAAACACCAAAATAATAATTTCTTGTTTTATTAATGTCTCTCAAAATGTCCATATTATTTGCTTAGTAGTGGTTAACACAGGCTGCATTGATTGAAGGTATCTGGCTAGAATTCTATCTTGTAGTAAGCATTAATTATCAGCACAAAATTGTGACAAAGTGCAGCAAACGAATTCCAATTCATGTGTACTTGCCACCAAAGAAACAGGGTAAATGATTCCTTAAACACTATAAAATCTTGTTTACCCTCCAAAGCAACCAAAAATTAGCTACATGTTCTTCATCTCCAAGACCATATACATAAGTAAACCTATTATAGGGCTTCTACCTGAATCACAATATTATGGGAGCTCTTGAAATCACTTCAGCTCCTTAGGCCCAAAATAAGCACTTTCAATAAATATACACAACAATTTACCATAATCATAGGTACACAATTATCCCATAACATCAAAAGATTTGCAAATATATGTTCTCTGTCATTGTCAACCAAAGCCAACTTAACTTGATTATACAAGGGAGAAGTGTGACTCAATTAGGAAATAGGCAATGGCAAAATTCATAGAGCAGGAGCAAGGATTAATTTTGAACCTATGTTATCATAATACTATGCCCTGAAATCAATAAAGAAGGTTTCACTTATAGAAAATAATAGACAATAAGATACTATACTTGAAGTTGCAAAATTGTTGCGGCACCTTGTATGCAGTCCGCATTTCTCTCTCAGTTTCATATTCAACAAAAGCATAACCACGTGAGGCACCAGTTACTGAAACATCAAGCACCACGTAAGTTAGAAAGATGGGTCCTCATATTTAAATAAAAAAAAAAAAAAAAATATATATATATATATATAGACAAATAATTTCATGATTTACTGTGTTTATTATTATTATCATTTTTTTTTTTTTTGTATTTTCTTTTTCCCCCTTTAAAAAAAGAAGAAAAAACTTAGAAATTATTCACATAAAATTGTATAGATACTAGAAAGCCATTTGAAAAAAGAGATTCCCTTGATCATCATGCCTTTTCATATTTGAAAGATGATTCCAGTACTCAGAATAACTTAGCACTTAAAATATTTCTTCATATTATTGAAAATTATACGGGCAAGTAGTGGGTCTTAAATCCACGACTTAACCATCCACCTTCTCTTAGAAGGGGAGGAGATGTCATTTGAACTAGAACTCATTGACACCTAGCACTTAAAATTTAATAGAACAGTGCAATGACCATGAAATATTTCATGTTTCATACATTTTTTCTTAATGGGTAGAAGAAGACACAAATTTGAACCTAAATCCATAAAGTTAATACCCTTATGCAATTGATGGATCACATTCCCAAAACTTCAAGGGACAGAGTTTACCACCAAACCGGTTTGGAAGAAAATTCCTTCAACCCACAACGTGGGAATTGAAATGACTATCCATTTGTACTTTTTAGTCACATGACCTATTTAATGAGTCATGAGGCTAGTTTAAATAATTTAATAAGTCATGTGATTTAACACATGTGGACGTTAAACATCGCTACATACTGGGTTGGAAGAAATTTCTCCAAACTAGTTTAGAGGAAAACTTTATTCAACTTCAACCATTAGAATTTAGATTTTGAAGAGACCAGCGAATTCGTATCAGGGACAGAGAATGATACTGTTGACTAGTAAGATATCACAAGTTTTAAACAACTCAAAGAAAGTTAAGACAACTGCAAAATAGATAACAGAAATCAACAGTTAAGAAAGCGATGTATGAAATCAACAGTTACCTATATGCCTGACCAAGCGCAAGTTCTTCACCCGCCCATACTCGCTCATAGCCTATAACACCAATAACCATATTTTCCATTAACAAATAACAATTCATTAAAAGAACATAATTTTTTTAATATATAAATATATCAAATGAAAAATTACACATATCAGTAAAGTAATAATACGGAATCAAAAGAAAATAAACTGAATTTGGATAGTTGATACAGACTATATACTGAACCAAAGGAAAAGAAACTAAAATTTCTATACGAGCATTAGTTATAATTAAATTTTCTTAGCAACCAAACAGACATGAAATTGAAATGATATTGAAACCTCAGCGCCTAAGTACACAAAAAAGACTTCAAATTCGGTTATTAATTTTTTTTTTTTTTTCCCTTTGAGCTTTCTCAGCAACCAAACAGAGAGAGTGAGAGGGTTGAAAAGAGAAGAGACCTCGCGAAGAGTGTCTTCGGAGGTGTGGCGAGAGAGGCGGCCTACGAAGACGGTGCAGTAAGGGTCTCCGATGACCTTGGGATCGCCGAAGGGGTCATCTGCGAAAAGAGCGAAAAGTGAGGGGTAGAATTGGAATTGTGAGAATTGGAGGAGAGAGAGAGAGAGATACAGAGGCCAGCAGAGGCGCAGAGGTGGGCTCTGTAAATGGCGTTGTCATGAGGGAGAATATCGGTGCCGTCAATGCTTCCTGCTTGGATCGGATGATACGACTCTGCGTAGAACACTGCGTTTATTTTGTTCCCATTCATTTCTTTTTTTTCTTTTTTCTTTTTCACGGTCTCTAATTTTGACACTCGGTTTGTTTTTTTATCTGTACTATTATTACGCTCTGTATACTATTTATCTATATTATTATTTTGAGAACGTTTTCTAGTGTTTAGTATCATAATTTTTATAATTTTTTTTTGTATAATTTAAAATATGTATAATACATGTATTGTGTAAATTTACCTAATGTAATCAATAAAAATAAATAATAAAAAAACCAAGAATGAATTTAGTTTTTAAACTAAAATTTTGACAACGGATATAATTAAAATTAACTGTTCAATTTTCATGATCTCGAATACTTATCTTATTCATGTATATGAACAATATTTTTTATAAGTAATGTAAAAAAATTTATTAGAAAAAAAACCAACCGTGTACTATAGTGGCATAAATCAAGAGCAATATATATATATATATATATATATGTATGTATGTATATTAACCATACTTCTCATAATTTAAAACAACCATTATACCCATAAGTTCCATTTTAAGTAGTTCAAAATGCCACATAGGCCAAATAATTTGATAAATACCAAAAATTGTTATAGAACTGTTAACGGATCTGTGAGGAGGAAAAAAAAAAAAAACATTATTAAAAAACGGTGTTATAGAGTGGAGAAGAAATAGGGAGAAAAAAGAGAAGAGAGGCAAATAGAGAGAGAAATCTGTGGGAAGAGAAGAGGTCAAAGGGGGTGATAGTGAGGGTGTGAGAAGAGAGAAAAAACAAAGGAAAGAGAAGAAATGAGAGAGTTTATTGTGAGAGAGGCTGAATGAGCGAAATAAAATATTGTTTCCTAAGTCAGGAGAAAATAATATTTATAGGAATTATGCGCTGCATAAGAGAGAGATTGTTTTCCATTTTTTTTTTTAGAAAACAACTATAGAAAATAAGCCTTATTTTTTATAAGAGTTTTCCGTTGATCAAAGATAGTTTTCTGTTGACTAATTTTTTTTATTTATTTTTTATTTATATATGTTACCAAATATTGGAAAATGTGGGAAACTATCTTTATAGAAAGTTTTCCAACGATACAAATAGAGCGTTAGTTCAAAAATGCATGTACTATGTTTAAGTAGAGACAAAATTAAAAAGTAATCTCCTAAAAATACAACTTTGACTCTCACTAAAATATTACCTAAAAAATAGTGTCGCTCTCCTATTGATTTTTAAATTACTTTATCCACTTATCTATATATATATATATATATATAAAATCGAAGTCTCTGCTAACTCCACAATTTTCCACGTCAGCATTTTTTTTTTTAATTTTTAAATCTGATTTTTTTCTTTTTATTAAATATATATACTCTTCGTCTATGAATAATCTCTTTTTAAAGCAACCTTTTAAGTTTTTTTTTATCGATCACTCTCTCTCTCTCTCTCTCACAATGGCTGACACCACTGACAACGCCACCACCATCGCCACCGCCATCGCCTCAGGAAAACACCACAGCTGCTGCTTCACTGTTGCCACCACAAGAAATCCTTGTTCCAAAGACGGAGGCGAAACACTGAGGCGACAAAGAAGACGACAAGCCTTTGGAGGAAACGACTACTTTGTCAACTTCGCAACAGGATAAAGTTGCCGTAGAACTCAATGTCGACACCAAAAGCACCGTCAACAAGTACCCCAATGAACCCTAAGATGCTTAGATCACTGCGGTACCATCAATCTCTCACATCGCCAAGATTTGAATTTCTTTATTTGCCTGATCCTAATTAGGGTTTCGATCAGCTCAATACCTTTGTTGCTACTTTTGGTTAAAATATAATAAAGTACTGATTTTGATTATAGTTTGAGATCCTAATTAGGGTTTTGAATCTTTATTATTGATATTAATTTTTTTTTTTTTATGCTTGTACAATGTGGTAAGAGATATAGTTTTCTATAGTTTTAATTCCTATTATTATGTTACTTGGAACATGAATGCAAAAACACACATGTATAGTTGAGTCTAATAGATATGTTTTGTTCAGTTTTCAATTTTTGGGTTTTGATATATTAGGGGGTTAATTTGATGTAGGTTACTATGAATGATACCCGTATACATCGGCGAGTACTTTCGAGGACTTGATACTGTCAAAAGAACTGCTGAAGGGTTTATATATTGAGATGAAATTCCAAAAGCCAAGTAAAATTCAAGCTATTAGTTTGCCCATGATTTTGACTCCTCCCCATAAGGATTTGATAACCCAGGCGCATAATGGTTTTTCTGGCAATTTAAGGATTTCGTTTTTAATTAGGTTTTTCTGTCAATTTAGGGATTTCAATTCCTAACCCCTTTTTCTCTCTATTCATTTTTGTTGAAGTCTACAGGTTTTGTAATTCCTCTATTTCAGCACTTGTACATCAATCAAGTTCTATTTCTTGGCTATATCTATTAGGTGTTTGACAAAAGGCCTACAAGAGTAACTGTTGTACATGTATTGGAATAATAGAATAAATGAACTGGCATAAACTATTTGATGATGGCCCATGGTCACTAAGCTACATCTTTCTATTCAATGTGTCATTAAGTCAAGCATTTTAGTTGGTTGTTGTTGTTGTTGAATGTTCTTGAGTGTTTTATAGTGTCAGTACTTTTGTGACTATTGCCTGCAGAGCCATCTTCTTAGAAACTCTCCTTAACTAATTTTTCAATATTTATCAAGGACTGAGTATTTTCATTGTGTCCTCCACTAAATATATATGCAATGTCAAAGCACACTTTCTTCACTATATGTGTGCTGTTTAAGTAGATAATATTTTTGAAGTATCTTCAATGTGTTGTTTTTTTTTTCCTTTAAATAACAAATTTATTTAATTAGAAACAGGACTTTAGATATTGATTTGCCATATTTGTTATGTGTTTTCAATGTTTTTACTGTAGTTGATGATATATACAAATGCAAATATATTAATTTAGTTATTGAATAATTAACTT
The DNA here is from genome assembly GCF_932294415.1 of Quercus robur. Taxonomy (NCBI): domain Eukaryota; kingdom Viridiplantae; phylum Streptophyta; class Magnoliopsida; order Fagales; family Fagaceae; genus Quercus; species Quercus robur. The sequence continues at coordinate 12,771,873 of NC_065543.1, read as the reverse complement.
ACTATTGTAGATTATTGCATTATTTTAGCCTCATGTGGATTTGTGGTTAATTATATATACTTGGTGGCAGTATTTAGTTTTGATCTTAGCCTCCCAATCCTATAGGTTTTGCTTTCATGTTTTTTCAGTTTCATGGCTTTTTTTTTCTTTTGCTTATCTAGGATTTATGGTTTCATGATCGGGCTATATTTTATACTACCTCAAGTATTGTTTTCATAAACTACTAATTCATGGTCAACTAGAATGTTTTTATTGTGAAGTGAATATGACAGTGGTTTTGGGCTTTAAAGGTTTTCTGTTTTACTATGATATGGACATTAGCAAAAGATTTCTAAGTTTGTTTTGAGAGTGATGTTATGGTTAGCTCAAAAACCATTTAATGTTTGTCCTGCCCTATATTTATATGTGGGTTATGCATTGTTCTCATTGTGAATGATTAATTTCATTAAATGTGTTTCTTATATTTGGAGGTTTTTTAAATTAAAAAAAAAAAAATTAACAGTTTGGAGAATTGACCCTTTTTTTTTACTTGAATGAATTGATAGCAGATTTTAATGTGGTAGTTCTAAGACACTATCTGATGTGCAGTATGCATTTTTTGGCAAAAATGTTGTTGAGTTGGGGGGGTTGCCATTCTTCATTACTAGGAGTTTTAAAATCTGTTATCAATTCATTATAGATTTCATGATGTTCAATAATAATTGGTATTTGGTAGTTGATTTCATGCTTTGAATTTCTAATTTGTTAAAGCCCTATTTTTTTTACAAAAAAAAAAAATGTTTAGTTTTGTCTTTTCCTTTCTATTTTTTTTTTTTTAATTGAAACCCTCATTGGAGAATGTTATTCATGTTGTACATTTTGTTTTCTTTTTAAGGAAGAGAGATGCAAATAAGATGCTTAGTGAAGTGCAAAACAGGAATTCTAGGAAGACCTCCATGGACAGTGAGCATATGTGGAATAGGTGAGGCCCTATCACTGTTGGTGGGACATCACACCATCACTATAAATATATATAAAGGGCATTTGTAAATTTGGTTATTGTTTAAATACTTTGAACCAGATTCTCATGTTGTAGTTGCTTTATGGTTAGAATTATTAGATACATATGTTTGATTATTCCACACTATGCTGTTGTTGATTAGTCATAAATTTAATTAAGCTATTTGTATGTTAGTGAGAAGAAGATATATTTTCATTTTCTATGGTTCCATTACATGCTTTGTTCTTTGGAGATATGTTTGCATACGAAAGAGGGTGTTACTTTACAATTCTACCAAATTACTCTTGGTTTGCAAAAGTTTTTATCCTCCTCACTCATTTTTAAGGGTTTTAATCATTCAATATAATGCTGTGAAATAAATATCTTTGTTCTATAAATTTAAGGTAGTTGTGAATTTCCAATTTCTTCATCATGATAACATTTGACATCATTTCCATTGTCCTCACATATGTACGGTTCTATTTTTTGGTTCAATTTTAAAGAAATAAAAACTAATTGTTTACCTTGTGCATTGCACGAGTTAGCGACTAGTAAATTAGATTCTCAAAATAAAAGTTATATATATAAAATAAAAACACATTTTTTTTTTTGCTACAAATTAAACGTGTAATATTTGCTCATTTTTTGAAACTAGCCTCATGACACTCTTAGTTGTATTATTTGGTCTAAATGCGTAATATTAAAGAGAAAATATGTAAACCTCAAATTAGAATGAATGAAAAATTATGATACTATTAAAAATAAAATAAAAATTAAAAAAAATCTCATCGTACATGTGAAACGCATGTAATGAGGCTATTTTATATATACTAACCTTGCCACATCACACGCACTCTGCACGTGCAATGAGGCTTTTTTTTTTAATTTTATTTATTTATTTTGAGTTTAATGTAATTTTTCAATTTGAATTTATCTATTGTTAGTAAGATTACACGGGAATGAGTTTTTAAGAAACTAAAATTTAGGATTTGAAATGGAGTGAACTGCTAGTTTAGTGTCTGTAAGTTTTTAGAAAAAAAAATGTTTTTGTTAGGACATATGTGGATATTGTTAGAGACATATGTTATGTAAATTGTCTAATCCTTTGACAAAACACACTTTACTTGTAATTAGATAGATCTAGGATGAGTTTAGTACTTCAAGGAACAAGAGTTCAAGTCTAGTATTGAAGTCATGCAAATTTGTCCAAGAAACAAGTGAAGAAGTGTTGTTCATTAAAGCTCAACAGATAGCTTGACAGATTCATATCTGTCAAGGTTTAATGCTGATGCTCGACAGAAGTTGTACTTGTTGAGAATTACGAGATTTAGATTTCCAAATCTATTTTCATGCATATCCAAGTGTATTTGTGTAGGGTTTCTTTTCTCACAACCCTAGACATTTATAAGGATTATTTTAAGGGTTGTCAAAGGTGATGCAAAGTGATGCAACTCAATGCAAATTGATTGTGTATGCAAATTGTGACCGGAGACAGAATTTTTGCCTTGGTTCATCATATTCCTTGTAGAAGCTGCTATGTCTTTACGCTAAGGGTTTTGTAACCAAGGAGCTTCTTGATCATCATTGTTTGGATGAACTGAAGAACTTTGCAGCTAACATCCTCCTCAAGTTGGTGTGTTAGTCACGTACTTAGATCTATGCATCGATTGGTTAGTCACGTACTGGGAGCCGTGCACTGAAAGGAGAGATTGTCACTACATTACAAGTCTAATTGGATATTGGGGTACGGGTTCAACTGTAGGTTGGTATTAGGTACTGGGATTCCTTTTACTTGTAACCGCTTGTTTTGATAATAGTGGATTCTCGGGAGTGGTGACCTTAAATTCACCTGGTAGGGTTTTGTCTCGATGGTTTTCCCCATTCGTAAACAAATCACCTATGTCAAATTTATTTTCTGTTGCATTTAACTTAGTTGGTGATTTGTTTGTGCTATCACGCTCATTGCATGTAATTGAATCTAATTAATTTACTTGGTTAATTAATTGGTTAATTTTACCAAAGGGGTCAATACATTCTTGGCCTAACCACATATGATTTGTTGTGAAAATGTTGTAAACATAGCACCTCTCTATATTTAAATAGATAGTGTGCTAAATTTTAGGGAAAAAAAAAATCTCTACTAGTGTTTTTTTGAATTTTGTTGAATTAAAATTTTAACTTTATTTTTTATTTTTTAAGAATAAGAATAATCTAATTAGATTAGATGTATTTTTGACATTTTTTGAAACCATAACTAACTTTCTAAATCCTCTTAATATATACATATAAGTTTCAAAGAGGAAAAAGGATGCACAGACCAAGGACGGAAAAGAAGAATGACAAATTGTAGTCAATATGGGATTCCAGTGGTGAAGTGACCACTCTCAAAATTCCATCTTTTTTTTTTACTCAAAAAAAAAAAAAAAATTGTAACTTCTGTTTTTGGTAACTTGTAACTTCAAACTTTGAGATAATTTTAATTTTGTGCCACTCTCTTTAAAATTTTAGATTTTTTTTTTTTTTGACACCAAATTTAGATTTGAATATGAAGCATTATTTAATAATTTAAAACAAGTCCTTCCATCCATGTCCGTTAGTGAAATCATAGTTAAATATCATTTTAGTTTTAAAAGACCTAATTTTAACAAATTAAAACTAGGAAAGTTAACACCATATTGGTACCGATCATACCAGCTAATAAACCATGTTTCAGGTGTTTCAGATTTTGACATTTCGAGTGGTACAATAAAAAATTTGAAAGAAATTGTTAAAAAAAAAATGCTATTTAAGTTAATATATTGGATTAACATACTTAAGCTATATTTAGGCGTATAAAATATGTAGATTTTAAATTTTATGTTGATAAGTATAAAAATAAATAAATTCATACTGACATAATATATATATATATATATATATATATATACAGGCACACACACAAACATATATAAATGTATAATTTTTTTTTTATAAATAGTAGTAATTCTGAAAAAAGTATATTGATGTCAATCAATACCGAAATATTTTGTTCTCTTATCAAATCAAAATGGTCTCGAGTACGAAATTGACTCTCTTAATTAAAACTACGATGTTTAGTTATTATTATCTATCTATTACTATTAAGAGAATATCAAAAGTTATTTATCACTTCTTCTTCTTTTTTAATTTCTTGAGCACCCATAATATTTATCTAACATTATTTTTCATTTTTCATTCTATTCTTTCTTTTTACCCCTCCTCATTGCCCAACACAGAAACATCCAAACCCTAAACTCCCACTTCACTACAATCTATTGCTCCCACAACCCACTCTATGGAGGAGTTGACCATGTTGCTTCACGGCCAGAGATAGCCCAAAAAAGATCGGAAAAGCCAAGCATGATGAGCTAGACAATGGGCATATCAATGCTAATGGGAACTATAGGATCTCTGTGTGGTCAAGGACAAAGCTAGGACTTGGGATTAGGAGGTGGCTCTACTGTTGTCCATCTGGCTCTGTTGCTGCTTCGCTGTTGAGTTTTTTTTTTTAAATTTTTTTTTATGGGTAAAATTGGTTGATTGCGCTTAATATTTTTTTTACCTTTGTTATTGGTAATTTTGGTTGTTGGGCTAATTGTTTTGGGCTTGCATATTTTGTTATAAGTTTTAGATGTATAAATTTATTTATGGCCTCTAAAGGAGGTGATGACGTCGAAAATTGTCACCAATGGTTCACACCGTACTCGCGACTCGAAGCGAACCTGCACGACAGAAACAATCGAAAGAAGTCCTTCAGAGAGCACCGGTGTGGTGCCGGCCAAAAGCTCTCCGACGGTCAAGTTAGAATTCTTCTGTTCTACTTAGAGCGTTAGAGAGGGTCAATTAAAGCGTACCTCGATTTCTGAGGGTGTTAGGCCTTTTATAGTGATAAAGGGTTGACTTTTCTTCTTGGTTTCCAAATCTTTTCCATGTGGGACTCTAATACAAATTCCTCTGAGCGTGGTGAGCAAGGATTTCCATTTTTGGATCTTAGGGCTTTTCTAGGCGATACGGACTTCGGATCATGGGCCCTTACTACGTCTGTCAGCGATGGGCCTTTAAAGCGCAGGGGATCATCTTTATACAGGCCCAGCAGTTCCGATCCGTTAGGCCCATTAAGGTAGGCCCATCAGGCTCTATATTTTACCATCTTCAGTTGCCCCCTTCACCCCAATGGTCCGTCACCTTTTAGGTCAAAGGATCAATGGGGTGACGATTCTAACGTATGGGTATGACGGGTATTTTATGACGGAGTGAAATCCGTGGGACAAAAGAAGGTTTCAAGTTTATAGTCACAACTGGTTGACGGATTTACGCAAGATAGGATGACTCTTCGATCCTATACAACGGCCATTCAGAGATTGACACGTGGCATGCTCAATAAATGTTGACAACCTGTCAGTACGCATCAACAGATTTGTACCCATCATGTAACCGTCAACTTGATGAATCTTCCTCTAAAGGGTTGATCCGTCTGGAACCGTCATCCTATCTTGCGTAAATCCGTCAACCAGTTGTGACTATAAACTTGAAACCTTCTTTTGTCCCACGGATTTCACTCCGTCATAAAATACCCGTCATACCCATACGTTAGGATCGTCACCCCATTGATCCTTTGACCTAAAAGGTGACGGACCATTGGGGTGAAGGGGGCAACTGAAGATGGTAAAATATAGAGCCTGATGAGCCTACCTTAATGGGCCTGACGGATCGGAACTGCTGGGCCTGTATAAAGATGATCCCCTGCGCTTTAAAGGCCCATTGCTGACAGACGTAGTAAGGGCCCATGATTCGAAGTCCGTATCGCCTAGAAAAGCCCTAAGATCCAAAAATGGAAATCCTTGCTCACCACGCTCAGAGGAATTTGTATTAGAGTCCCACATGGAAAAGATTTGGAAACCAAGAAGAAAAGTCAACCCTTTATCACTATAAAAGGCCTAACACCCTCAGAAATCGAGGTACGCTTTAATTGACCCTCTCTAACGCTCTAAGTAGAACAGAAGAATTCTAACTTGATCGTCGGAGAGCTTTTGGCCGGCACCACACCGGTGCTCTCTGAAGGACTTCTTTCGATTGTTTCTGTCGTGCAGGTTCGCTTCGAGTCGCGAGTACGGTGTGACCCATTGGTGACAATTTTCGACGTCATCAGGAGGAAAAATGATAGAGCTACAATTTTTTTTACAAATTACTGATATGGTGAGTAATTATTAGTAAGTAAAAAAGTGGCGGGCCCAGATGTGAACTTGTAATAATTTGTACCTCAATAATTTGTGAAGATGTTTTAGAAAAGTTTGTGATTATAATATTACTCTTAAAAGAATAAAACACAATTGTTTAGGGGGACAAAATATAATTTTATAAAACACAATTGCTAAAAGTAGTACCTCTATATGTACTAGTGTTAAAAAAACATTGGGGGTGGGGGGCATTGACCCCTAAAGCCCAAGTGTGCCTTCGTTCTGAGGTGTGGTGTTGAAGCTAGGTGTCATGCTCAACTTCCTCAACTCCTCCTTCTTCGTTGATGATGAGCTCTAATTCGTTTCATTTTTGTCTAGACTTTAAGGATTTAATCGTTTAAATGTAGTAATTGAAATTTTGTGTATCAAATTGTAAAGGGACCAAACCATATGGGATAAATTGTAATTTACCCAAAATTTAAATTATCAATACTTACAACTTACAGGTCTTAAGACTATGGATAAAATATGGGGTGAAGTTAGATATATTTAAGTGATTTATTTAGTTTGATTATTTTACTCATTACCTTTTTATTTTATTCCAATTTAACTTTTAACAATTTCTTAAAAAATTTATTTTCCTTAATTTGTGCTTTAGAAAAAATCAATTTGAAAATAGTGAAAAGTAGATATCAAAGAGTCTTCCATTTATATCTGGAGATTAAAATTGTTGGAGGGATCATATAATTTACTTCTATATTTTGAAGAAGGCAAAAAACTCATTTTAGTCCCTACATTTTCACGTGATTCCCACTTTGGTCCCTAACTTTTTTTTCCACCGATTTTAGTCCCTATCCTGGAAAACGCATCTCGTTTTTGTCCCTGACGTTACATCAGATACGGAAATTGCACATCTGGCAAACAGAATGCACTGTTGGCCTGACATGGCCATTAAAATAATAATAAAAAATGCCACGTCAACATTTAAATTTAAAAAATTAATTTTAACTAAATAAAAAAAATTAAAAACAGAATTAAAAACTAAAAATCATATGAATTGAGATTTAAGTATGTGTCTTGAACAAGAATAACAAGAACACAAACCCACATCCAAGAACACAAACCCAAAAATTTATTAAAAAAAAAAAAAAAAACCAACAAACAACCATTCAACACCAAATTCTCCAGCAAATCACTAATCCACTTGATTTTCACAAAGTCCATAATTGAATAACTAATCAACCATACAACACCGAATTCTCCAGCAAATCAAACCCATAAACCCAGTAAACAATCCAATCTCCAACAAAACCATAAACCTATATTTTCTTAGGAAACAAACACAAAATAAACCCAAAAAATTTAGCTCAATTACAAATTTAGCTCAATTAGCACCAGAAATTTCAACCTCAGACTCAGAGACTTTACCTTCCTTTTCCCCTATTTCGGAGGAATCAGAAGCTTCATCAACCTCACCTCCTAGGGTTAAGGTTTGTCCATCAACAACAATGGAGTCCAAAAACTCCTGCAACGTGATCGCCCTGTTGATCACACTCTTCTGGCAATCCCTAACCCCCGAATCGACGCCTCTCACCGAATCCAACCTAAAGAGCAAGCTCATCAGCGTCTCGTTCACCCTCAGCCTCTCCTTCGGGTCCTTCATCGATTCCAGTGCCTCTTCCCTCGAGATCCGCCTCTCCACCTCATTGACTTCTATCCTAATCGCCGCGATCTTCTTCACGCTCTTCCTCACTAGAAACCCTTGGAACACCTTCTGGATCTTCAACGCCGATGAGTCGGACTACGCCCCGCCCCGACCCGACGAATTGGACCGGGATCGACACTACTTTAGATCTGGGTGTTGTTTTTTTGAGTGAGTTTGAGTGAAGGAAAGAAAGTGTGTGTATGTGGGTGTTTTTTTCTTTTTTTGTTCTTAGATCTTGAACTGTGTTTTTGTTGTTCTTGATCTCAGGGTTTGTTTTTTTTTTTTTTTTTTATAATTTTTTTTAATATAATTTCTAGGCTTGTGTTCTTGTTTAAGACACACACTTAGATCTCAATTCATATGATTTTTAGTTTTTAATTCTGTTTTTTATTTTTTTTATTTAGTTAAAATTAATAAATTAATTTTTTTAATTTAAATGCTGACGTGACATTTTTTATTATTATTTTAATGGCCACATCAGGCCAACAATATATGCCGTTTGCCAGCTGTGCAATTTCCGTCTCTAATGTAACGTCAGTGACAAAAATGAGACGCGTTTTCCAGGATAGAGACTAAAATCGGTGGAAAAAAAAGTTAGGGACTAAAGTAGAAATTGCGTGAAAATATAGGGACTAAAATGGGTTTTTATCCTTTTAAGAATAAATGTTACCTTTTCAGAATAAAAATTTGTGGAAATGGTTGACTACAAATAACTACATGTTAACCAATGACAGATGTTAGAACAGTTTTAACTAGCACTATAAAAAGAGTTTAAATTCGGTCTGAAGCTGGTGTAAAAAGTGAGTTTTATGCCAACCAATGAGAAGGTGCCACGTCATCATCTTAACAAATCCCCAAATTAAAAAAAAAAAAAAAACCATTGCATGTCAGTTTTAGAGGAATCAACGATATACCCAAACACCAAAATCAAACGTCGTCCGCCTCTTCTTAGAATCGAACCTCCATGCCTCTGATGGATTCAGGACTGGAACTTGGAAAATACGTCGAAGCTGCCATGATCGTGGTGTTGCAACCTCAAGTTTTTTTTTTTTTTTTTTTTTTTTTTTTTTTTTTTGTGATTTGTTCTTTTGCCTTATTTGGATTTTGAAACATTGATGGGCTTGGGTTAGTTTTTTGGACGTGAATCACTTGATTTGGTACAGTTTTTGATGTATTTTGGTAGCTTGATGCATTTTGATTATTTTCTAATAGAGCTTTTGAAGGAATTAATTTAGTGGTTAATCGTTTTACTTGCCATTATTGGAGATGATATTTTTTGTAGGAACTATTTTAATGAAATGGAAATCACACAAAAGTTTTGCTTTTATTGTGAGCTTTCTATTGTTTTTAAGTCTCTATATTAGTTCAACCCCAAAAAGAATCTGATTGTATGTGAATCTTTTTTTTTTCGCAAGTACTTTTGTTCTTGGTCTGTTTAACTTTATTTCTTACATTTTACTGTATGACTATTTTTTTTGAAAAAAAAAACTCAAGATTCTAATGGGTTTCTAAGTGTTTTTGTTGTTTGGATTTTACTACTAATGTGGTTGTAGCTTATTCTCTCTCTTTTTTGCAGACAAATAGTTTTGAATACTTAAAGGAAAGCTACACTACTGTTTTTGACTGAGCTCTTGGAGTATTTGGCTAGAGTTAGGGTTCATTTGGTTGGAAGGGTGGAAAGTGGGAGAATAGAAAATAGTGGGAGGATAGAAAATATTTTAACTTCTCTCCTTTTTGTTTGGTTGGGAGTGGAAAATTAGAGAGATGAAAAAAGTGAGTTTATATAAATTTACTCATACACCCTTGTTAAAAAATGATGTTCAATTAAAACAAAAAAGTGTCAAGCAACCAAAAAAAAAAAAAAAGCAATCACCCAATTTATTAAAAAATAAAAATCATGTCCCAAAAAAAATCATGTCTAGTTAAACAAAAAAAGGAAAAAAAGAAGAAAAACAAAACAACTATCACACCCACAGCCCAGAAAAGAAAAAAAAAGGGAAAAGAAGAAAGAAAAGAAAAAAAAGAGGCAACGTGCCACTCTCAGCCCAGGAAATCAAAAAATGAAAAAGAAAGAAAAAAAAAAAAAGCAACGTGTAGAGGAAAGAAAAGAAAAATGAAAAAAAAGGAGGCAATGTGCCCAACATTAAAAAAAAAAAAAAATGATAGGAGCTAGACAAGGGTATTTTTGTCCATTAAGCAACTTTATTTTCTTCCTTTAGTTTTCTCTCCATTTTGGAGAGAAAACTTTTTGGTAGGCCCAGGAAGAAAACACCTGGACCCTACAATTTATTTTTCTTCACCCATGCAGGCATAGAAATGAAGCTATCCTTGATGGCAATGATGTCAATAGTGGGCAGTGTGATACTGACAAATAGTTTTGAATACTTAAAGGAAAGCTGCACTACTGTCTATGACTGAACTCTTGGAGTATTTGGCTAGAGTTAGCGAACACTCTATTGACCAATGAAGGCATGGAAATGAAGCTATCCTTGATGGTGGTGTTGAGGTGTATAAAACACCTTAGTCTAGCCCACACGGTGTAGGCCCAATTGTATGGGTGTGGCCTTGGTTTCCTATTCCTAATAGAATTAGGAGACAACAATAACATACATACATACATAAAAGGAGAGGCAGCCGCATAAAAGTGTGAGAGTGAAGACTGAAGAGTTTTGCCTGGAGTGAAGAAAAAGAAAAGAATAGCAGTCAAGTGTGTGATGCAGTGAGCGCAGTGAAGAAAGAAAGGTGTGTGTGAGAGCAAAGAAGACAAGGAGATTTCTTTAGCTGTAAGACATACACAAAAGAAGATTAATTTGGAGTTTTCTTCTAGGGATATATTTTGGATACTACAACCATGGGTAGTTGTTGGATTTAGAGTGTGATTGAAGATTTTCAGGTGAGTTTATATTATTTCTAGAGAGATATCATTGTATTTGGTGTGGATCTCAGGTTAGGCATAAACTTGAGAGGATATTGTATTTGATTTGATAAAAGTAAAATCACTACAGCTTTGTAGATGTAGGCAAATTGCCGAACCACGTAAATATTGTCTTGTGTGATTATTTTCTTTGGTGCATATTTTCTCTATTTTTGGCATCTCACAGATCTAGGAATTTAGTGTAAATTCTCTACAATTGGTATCAAAGCCTAGGGTTAGGTTTGAGTGGGAGCAACAACAGAGGAAATAGGAAAGGATTTTGGCATAGAAAAATTCGATGGCACAGACTTTGGATTCTAGACAATGCAGATCGAGGACTACCTTTATGGGAGAAGTTTTGCATCTACCACTTTTGGGGGAGAAACCTGTAACTATGAAAGATGAAGAATGGGTTCTTCCTGATAGACAGGTATTGGGAGTTACTCGACTAACTCTGTCAACAATCCGTTGCACACAATGTTGTGAAGGAGAAGACCATAGTAGACCTGATGAAGTTTGGTATGTATGAAAAGTCGTTAACAAACAACAAGGTGCATCTAATGAAGAAATTATTTAATCTGAAGATGGCAAAGAATTACATCAGTAGCACAACATTTGAACAAATACAACACCATCACAAATCAATTGTCTTCTGTAGAAATTGATTTTGATGATAAGATCCATGCACTGATCATTTTGGCTTTTTTGCCAAATAGTTGGGAGGCTATGAGCAGGGATGGACCTACACTAGGGCAGAGGGGGGCCATGCACCCCCCCCCCCTCCCCAAAAAAAAAAAAAAAAACTAATATATGCATATAAGCTAATACACCCCCCCCCCCCCCATTTAAAAAAAAAAAACTGGTATACAAAAAAATTAAGATTTGCCCATATATATATATTTGTCTCTCCTCTAAAATATTTAGATATTGACTTACAAGAAAAGAAATAAATAAATAAAATTCATGCCCCTTTAACTACAAAAACAAAATAAAAAAATAAATATGGACTAAACAAAAATCGCGCACAAAATAAGAAACAATTTTTTTGTATGTTTTACTTTGTTGATGTGTTTTATAATATGAAATGTTTAAGAAATACTTATTTTGTATGTAGTATTTTGTTGAATATGAAATAGATGTTAGTTTTTATTTTCATAAATTTTTTTTTTGGTTTTAAGCTTCCCCCCCCCCCCCCCCCGGTATAAATCCTGGTTCTGTCCCTGGCTATGAGAATGGCAGTAAGTAACTCTACAAGAAATAGTAAACTTAAGTATAATGACATACGAGATCTGATTCTAGCCGAGGAAGTTCGTAGGAGAGATGCAGGTGAATACTTAAGGTCTGGATCTGCCTTAAACCTCGAGCATAGGGGTAGAAGTAATAGCAAAGGACCTAATGATAGATTTAGATTTAATGAAAGGTCACAATCACGAGAGAGAGTTCAGTTTAAGGAAACAAGAGAATGTTTCTATTGTGGAAAAAAGGGTCATATAAGAAGGAACTATTGGCATTGGAATAAGGAACAAACTAAAGACAAAAATGAAGAAAATGATAATGAAAAGAATACTGTAGTAGTTGTGATTATTGAGGATGCTTTGATGCTCTTTGTGAAGATCTAAAGTATGAGCATGTTGTTAAGAATGATGTTGAGTGGTTTGTTGATTCGACAGCCTCCCACCATATTATCCCTACAAAAGGCTTGTTCAGCACGTACAAAGCAGGTGAATTTGGTACTATGAAGATGGGTAATTCAAGTTATTCAAAAATTCTGGGAATTGGTGATGTTCATCAAAACCAATGTTGGTTGCTTAGTAATATTGAAGAATGTGCGACATGTTCTAGATTTAAGGATGAATGTGTTCTCTACATTGGCCATGGATCGAGCAAGTTATTGTAACCACCTTGGCAACGGAAGATGGAAACTTACTAGAGGTTATCATTGGTTATTGCAAGAGGGCATGCTTGTTGCAGTATGTACAAGACTCATGTGAAGGCCTGTAAGAAGAAGTTCAATGCAGTTAAGGACTATGAGTAGACTCCACAGTTAAGAGTCGGGATTAATGGTGTTGATACTAAAAGAGTAAAATTCTCTTTGCCTAATAGTGCTTTAGATGAGGAAATGATCATAGGTGATGAAAAATATAAATATGCCAAGGTTACAAAAGATGATGATGAAGTGAAAAATCTTGGTGGTCTTAAGCAGGGGGAGCAACACCCTACATTACAACTTGTTGAACCTCATGAGAAGAGGTCTATTGGAGAACATCGAATCATGGTTTTGAAACCTAGACCATTCAAAGAACCGAAAGAGTGAGATGATCAAGGTTTTTAAGGTTAGACCGAGGTTAAACCGAATCGTAATGATGTCATAATTAAATTATTAATTATTTTAAATATAAATAAATGTATAAAATTATTACAAATAGAATATTTTACTAAAATAGTACAAGTAAATATAGAGATGCAACACTTTCAAGTTTAAAATATTACTTTAAAGTTTATCTTAATATATTAAATTAAAAAGTTTAATGTTTAAAAAGTTTTAACATTTAAAATTAAATATAAAAATAAATGAATTAAAAAAATGTCCGCTCATGCATTTAATTTACCCTTTTCCCAAACAAAGTCTCTTCCCCATGCATTAGTATTCCCCATCCTCATAAAACCATCAGACCCCTGCCCATTAGTACACTACCACTAGGCTAGTCTTTTCTTTCTTTCCTTCAGAGCAACTGCATCAGTAAGTGTAAAAATTTCTTTCTATTTTTTACTAAAAACCTACTTTTTATATTTTATACAATTGATTTGCAAAAACACCCGCATCAAATTATCTATAAAACACCATCTTTTATTAAAATAATATTTTTTCACATTTATTATTATTATTTCTCTTACCCATACATGGCCCCACCACCTTATCAAACACCACTTCTCTAAACACTCTCTCTTTCTTTTTCTCCTTCTTCTTTCTTCTTCTCCTTCTTTCTTCTTCTACGATTTTTCTTCTTTAGCATCTTCTTTCTTTCTTCTTTTTCTTTTTCTTTTGCTATTCATTCGTTCTTTCTTTCTTCTTCTTCTTTTTCATTTCTAAAAAAATAATCTTTCTCTTTCTCCCCCTCTCCTTCTCTATCAAATTGGTGCTCTCTTCAAATCTAAAAAAAATCTCTCTACCAAGCCTTCATGGATCAATACAGTCACACTTTCTCTCTCTCTCTCTCATGGTAGCGGCAAGCTTGGGTTTTGGGCTGATTTGTATTTTGCCAAATGGGTTTTCTGTTGTTTTTTATTTTGAGTTGATTTTGCTTTAAGTTGATTTTAAGTTGGGTTTGTGATGATTTTCATTAATTTTGGGTTGATTGTGTTTGGATTAAATTGATGTTGTAATGAGTTGGTTGTGGTGGTGGTGGTGGTGGTTGGTTAGTTGTGATGGTGGATGGATGTTGGTGGTCAGCTTCTTCTTGGCATTGAAGAGTGGGTGAGAGAGAGTTTGACAAGGCAAGGGAGGGGAGAGAGAAAAAAATAAAATAGTCATATAGAAAGCTACAATAACCATGCATATATGCACGGTTACTGTAGCAATTTTGCATATAAACAGTGTTTTAGACAAATTGATGTGGGTAGTTTTTGAGCAAAAATGTGTAAAATTGTGTAAAATTTGCAACTTTTTTCTATTTTGCACTGACTGGTGCGATTGCTCTCACACGCTTCTTGTTCTCTCTCTCTCTCTCGCCCCTCTCTTGCCCAGAACAGATCTAAGCAAACTCTTCTCCCTCTCTTCCAAAACAGATCTGAGCAAAATGTCCCCCAAAACATCAATTTAGGAAACAAGATCTGCTACTTTCGGCTTCTAGCGAATAAGATGACCCTCTTGATGATGAAAGATTCAAAACTTCTGGCAAGTTTTCAGTGAATATTTTCAAACAAAAAGCCCAAGTTTGACCAGAAAACCCGTGCACGGTCTATCAAACTAGACGGCTTGACCGCGGTTCGAGCGGTTTCTTACAAAAGTTAAATTTTTGGTTTTTTTGTGTTTAAAAAACTGGATCAATGATTGGTTTCCGGTTAACCCGGTTTGACTGTCCGATCTAGTTTGGATTTCAAAACTATGCATCGAATAGTTAGCTTCAAGAACATGTGTGCTTCTGTTGAGGGGGAGCCTAGGGATTGGATTAGGGAGGTCCAATGAGATTAGTTATTTGAGAGTGAAAGGTATTGACATTGATGAGGTGTTCTCGGTGTTAGTGAAGATAATGAAAAAAGTCAAGCTTGGTGTTGGCTTGACTGACATGAAATTGAATTAAAGAGCAAGATTGAAGATCTCCTTCCTTAGTGGGCTGGAGAGGGAGATTGTTGAGGTGTATAAAGCACCTTAGTCCAGCCCACACGGTGTAGGCCCAATTGTATGGGCGTAACCTTGGTTTCCTATTTCTAATAGAATTAGGAGACAACAATACATACATATATGTAAGTGAAGCAACGTGTAGGATTTGGAATATATATATATGTATATATATATATATATATATATATATATATATATATAAAGGAGAGGCAGCTGCATAAAAGTGTGAGAGTGAAGAGTTCTACCTGGAGTGAAGAAAGAGAAAAGAATAGCAGTTAAGTGTGTGATGCAATGAGTGTAGTGAAGAAAGAAAGGTGTGTGTGAGAGCAAAGAAGATAGGGAGATTTTCTTTAGCCATGAGACATACAAAAGAGAAGATTAATTTGAAGTTTTCTTCTAGATTTATATTTTGGATACTACAACCATGTGTGGTTGTTGGATTCAGAGTGTGACTGAAGATTTTAGGTGAGTTTATATTATTTCTAGAGAGTCATTATTGTATTTGGTGTGGATTTCAAGTTAGGCATAAACTTGAGAGGATATTGTATTTGATTTGATAAAAAATCACTGCAATTTTATGGATGTAGGCAAATTGCCAAACCACATAAATATTGTCTTGTGTAATTATTTTCTTTGGCATATATTTTCTCTATTTTTTTGCATCTTATAGATCTGGGAATTTAGTGTAAATTCTCTACAGGTGGTGATGTCAATAGTGGGTGAATGAAGTGAAGGCTACTATTCTTTGTAGCAAAAAATTAGAAGAGAAAATAACGATAATGTTTTCTAGATATAGAATCAAACTTCAAAATTTTAGCTTTTTATCTATAAAGCAAATGTAAACTTCTTTTTCATTTGTTGTCCATGGAAAGCTTATAACGTGAGTTTTTCCTTGCAGTTTGCCTTTTCCTCCCCCTCCTCTCATCTTAGTTTTTTTTCCTCTTGTAACATGTTCAGGGAAAAAAATGAGTTTTTCTTATTCTTGTTTACACCTATTACAATTTTAACTCAGCAATTTAGTTCACAAGAAGGTGATCTAAATATTGAAATTTTTAAATGCCACCTTAAAAGGCACCCCTACACCCCCCCCCCCCCCCCCCTCTAATTTTTTACATTTGATATAGAACTAGTCACGATTCAACAATATTTCAGGGATCATGACATTGGTAAATGGAAACATTACAATGATAGAAAATTTTCTAATTCAATTTTTTTTTCTCATAAATAAAACCTATCACACAAAATTATAAACACATCAAAAGATAAGATTTATCTCAATTCTTTTTGAAAATTTCTAATTTAGAATACATCCATTTGAAATAAAATTTGTTACGAATAAGCATACAAAAAGATGATCATCCATCTAAAAACCCATCACAATTCTTTTTGGAAAGTTTCAAAATACAATCATAAGAAATAAAACTTGCCACAACTCAAAATACAAAAAGATGATTTTATATAACCAAAAAAAGTTAGCATTTAATCCATTCTATCTGAACTAAACTTGTTTGTAGTTCATTTCTCTTGGAATTGTTGGTGCCTGACATCTGTAACAATAGATCCTGTATAAAGAACATATAACAAAATTGTGAAAACATATTAGAATGAAAATTTTTGAAACAGGCACATGTAAGAAAAAATTAGATGTAATATCCTTATTATAAGAAAAGTAATTTAATTTAGCCAATGGTAAGATAAATTAATTTCGAAATGGCACCTTTCCTACGTAGAATTCCTCAAGTAATCTATGCTCAGTGGAAGTCTAAAAATAAACACAATTTTCATTTAAATAAAATACAATCCACAAATACATGTCAACAAATTACAATAATTACACATTTATCATCTTTAAAATAAACACATAGGTATTTTAACAATTACCTCAACAAATAAAAGAGAAAAAAAATTCTAATTTCATCCCAACACATCTAAGGCTTACTTGTACACAATAGAAAAATTGAAAAGTCTGAAACTTTGTCTCTCCCACATGGCCACACAGTTGCAGTAGTATTGCAGAATAGAAAAAATATTTCTTACAGACTTACATAGGTGACTCTCTCTCTCTCTCTCGCTCTCTCTCTCTCTCTCCGTTGAGGACTTGGCCTTTGCATTCTTCTTCTTTTTCTTCTTTCAATTCTTTCTCTTTGCCTTCAGCCTTCTTCTCACCACTGCACTGCCTTTGCCTTCTTCTTCTTTCTATTTTTTTTATCTTTTTAGATTTTAGTTCTTTGATTTTCATCCCTTTGTTTGAAAGTAAAAGTTTTGTCTCTTTGTTTAAAAGTAAAGGTTTTGCACTTTGCAGAAATGCAGTAGTGTAGTGTATGTACTACGTGTTCAATTTTTTTTTTGGGGTAAACGTCCTATGTGTTGAATTTAGACAACAAAGAGTGACTAATTTGGGTGCGGCTTGTGTCCAGTGAAAGTTATCACTGGACACAAGCCCTTCCCGACTAATTTTGTCCCTTTGTCATTATCATTGTCAGTAACTTATTGTCGTGGGCCCCTCAATTTGTGACTCAATTTTGTGAAGCTTCTGTGCTTGTGCTTGACCAGCTAACCCCTAAGTTTTTAACACTTTCCAGGTATTTGTATTTTCTTTGTTTTAATTTTTTTTTAATTTTTCTTTTCATTGCTTTCTTTTTTAAATTTCTTATAATATATTATTTATTATTATAATAATCAATATATTATAAACAATATATACTCATGTATTTAGTTGTTGTTTATTATATTATTTTATGTATTGACATTTAAATGATTGTTTGTCTTTTATTTAGCAATCTTTGGACTATTAGTATTTTTTTAGTATATTTTTTTAAATCTCAGTCATTTTATTTAATGAGTGATAATTTAATTTGATAAATCTAGGTCATGGGCAAGTTTAGGACTATTGACTCATTTTTCCAAAAAAATGAAGACGGTAATTCAAAAATTAGTACACCTTTGGGTTCTAATGTTGAAGTGTCAACTTCCAATGAGCGTCCTTCCAAATCTCCAAGAATTGATCCCAAAAAACATCCTTCTAGACTGTCAGTGGTGGAAGTGGAACTTGAAGAAATTCATTTAAAATTTTCACCACTTACTTCCAATGAAGTTGATGTTAGAATTTTAAAACGAGATCCAGGAGAGCACATTGAAATGTGTAACTATCCAGCCAATATACGTGATGAAGTTAGACGTGCTTATTTAAAAGCTAAACCATATCAAATCTATCTTTCAAACTATCCATTTTCTAGAGAAAAGCATCCTTGTAGCTTTCAAGCTTCTTGGTTCACTCAATTTTCTTCTTGGCTAGAGTATTCTCCTATTAAAGATGCTGCATACTGTCTTCCATGTTATCTCTTTACCATGTGTAGACACTCGATTTTCTACCGATGATTTAATCAAGGAAGATGACTAGAATGATCATTCATGTACCCAAAAAATCATGATTGCATTACATGCATTAATTTGTTCATTGCATATGATAAAAATGATCTTGAAATTCTAACGGTCATGACAATATGCTCGGTTTCCAAATCGGACTGTCGGATCGAAAGATATCGCATAATCAAGTTTGCATGGTTAGCATGTGTTATGACTAGGTAGAGTCGACCACGCATGATTAATTATATTAATTATGATTGGTTAAACAATTAAAATTAATTAAATGATTTTGTGATTGGTTGATAATTAGTGTCTAAAATAGGATTGCTTGCATAGGAATAAAGGGGATAATTGGATAACAATAAAATTGTAGATAATCTGAACTTTATCAAGTTTTATTTTAGAGTATTTATCTACAAGATAATTGTTGCTGAAAAGACCTGAATTATCCAGAAAAGAGATAAAAATCTTAGAATATGGATTGAAAACACGTCTAAGTGCAAGTCCCAGCTCAAGAAAAGCTAAAAAGGGAGTCCAAAATGCACCCGAACACGAAAGTGCGATTGGCATCCAAGAATACCACTCGGCACTTTTGGAGTGCTGATTGGCACTTTTAGAGTGCCGAACGGCACTTTTAAAGTGCCAAATGGCAACTATAAGGGCTTTGGCCCAACGATCTTCGGGTGACGATAAAACACATCCTATTTTTTCGAGTATTCTAGCCTTTCTATATAGAGACTGGATCTCAAAATTCAACACCCATTTTTTACGCTCTCAGAGAGACACTTTCTGATACTCTTAAACTTCTGACCTTCTTTTCTAATATTCTCTCTTAAGCTAGGGTTTTTAGGTTTCAAAGATAATTACATAAATTTCTTTGAACCCTAAAATATCCCCTCAAGAAGAAGAGTGCTCCATGCAAGAGGTTGTCTCTTAACCCTTTTTCTTATGTTTCTCTTGTTGTGATGATGCATGTTTATATATTTCTTTCAGTTTAGTTGTGTCAAATATTCATATCATGAATTGTTGATTTATTTTATTGAAACATGTTCTTGATTCTTTTATTATTGTTGTGATCTATTTCTTAGTTTCCAAAATCTACATGTTATCACTTCTTTTTCTCAAATAAAAACGGAGTTGCATCTTCATTAGATGCAGATCTAATTTTTTTCAAATCTAAAACTGATCTGCATCAATGCAGATCTTATTTTTTCCAAAGCTAAAAACGGATCTACATCTTCATTAGATGTAGATTAGAATTTTTCTTAAATTAAAAACGGACCTGCATTTTCATTAGATGTAGATTTGAATTTTTCTTAAATTAAAAACGGATCTGCATCTTCATTAGATGTAGATATGAATTTTTCCTAAATCAAAAACGGATTTGTATCTTCCTTAGATATAGATCTGAATTTTTCTTATTTAAAAAAATTGATCTACGTTCACTAGATGTAGACCTGATTTTTTTAACATAGCAAATTTTGAAATAAAAAAGGATCATGAATGGTTGTGGTTGTTGTGTTTGTTTTATTTAGTGCATGTAGCATAAATTTATTTCATGAATAAAATCCTCTTCTCAAGAAATCTTTTTCTTATTTTTTTTTTCACATATAAAAACAAATTTGATTTTTTTTTTTTATTATTACAAAACAGATCTGATCTTTTATAAATCAAAACCATTTTTTCTAAGATTTCAAAAAACAGATCTAATATTTTTTTTTAAATCAAAAGATTTTGTTTTATTTAATGAAAACAGATCTGAATTTTTCTCTTCAAAAAACCAATTTTTTTTTTAAGTTCTTAAAAACAGATCTGATTTTCCTAAACCCAATTCAATTTATTTATTTTTCACTCATAACAACATATGTGATTTTTTTTAACAAAGAAGAGGATGCCTTCATAAATAAACTTGTGTTATTTTATTTTATTTATTTATTTATTTTATATATGCAACTTGTCATTCATAGCATGCATAAAAGGGGTACATAGGTCACGAGAGTCTAGAAGACTAGACTCTATCTGGGCAGAATGGGTGCCTAACACCTTCCCATTCCGTAACCTAGCCTCCGAATTTAGTGTCTTTGGATAGGTAGACCTAGGTCTTATCTTTGCTTTATTTTGGGTAGAATGTAACTAGGACAAAAAGCAATGTAATTATTTGGTAATTTGTAACTAGGACCCAAAGCCATGTAATTTTTAATTTATCAAACATTTATTTTTTTATTCAATCAATGAGAATGGAACAATTTAGTCATGTATCTTGTATTTAGTTTTTCTTATTTTTTTGTATAAAAAATAAGTGGCGACTCCACACCACCTACCCAAAAAGAGAGGTGTCTTTCAAAGAACCCAAAAATCTCTTTTTTGAAAGCACCATGGAATTTTCCTGGTCTCTCACAGTGGCGACTCCACTGGGGATGTCAAGGGCTAAGTTTCGTATTAGACTTAAATGACCAAATATGTACCCTTGTTTTGCATGGTCTTGAATGATATTTTTGTTTGTTTGTTTATTTATGTTTGTTGAGATGTTGTATGATACTTTGTTGTATGATGTTTTGTTGTGTGTATTGTTTGTTAAAAGCTTTCCCTAACTGTCATAATGTGTGCCATCAAAGCAATATGTATGCACCCCTTTCAACAACAATGTGGTGGTAGTAACCATGGATCACTGATCTTCATTAGATTCGGGTACCCAGTGGCGAACTCACCAACTCATAGCCTAAGGTCACTAGATCATATCCTGTTGACTATAAAGGACAGACCAAGCTGTTTGGACCAACATAATGTTCATTACATTATAAGTTGGGAGGTGTAACATCCTAGCTATGAGAAACAATGAAACAACAAACCCGCCCTACAATATAATGACTTAGAACCTACCCTTAGACCGGTTCATGATAAAATTGCATTGCATGTTGTGTGAGTTTTTTTTTGCTTGGTTGGTTGATGCAGATGGTGACCTAGCTTTAATTGACCTAAGAGAGCCTGTTCTAGAGAGAGAGAGAGAGAGAGAGGGAAGGATTTGGTCAAGATCTGAAGGAAGGCTACAAAGAGAACCTAAGGCCGACACTCAAGCCAGTAGCTCTAGTTCCAAGCCCATCACTCCCATCACGGTACTGAAGCCCGTGAGCTTAGAAGACACTCCGCTACTGCAACATCACAATCCCATATCCGACCTACAAAGTACTTTAAACCCCAACCAAATCACCTAACATCCATAAACAGGGGGAGACACTTCAAACCCCAATCAAATTACTAGGCACCAACATATGGGGGGAGACACTTCAAACCTCAGTCAAGTAACCTAACATCCATAAATTGGGGGGGGGGGGGGGGAGATACTTCGAACCCCAATCAAGTAACCCAACATCCACAAAAGGGGGGAGACACTTCAAACCCCAAGATACCAATCCTAATGACCCAACAAAAATTGCCCACATTACAAGGGGGGGGGGGGGAGACATTTCAAACCCCCACATTTGGAGACAGACAACCCAAAGCCAAAGTCCACCGAGATTTCAACCATTTGGATCCCAAGTTCATCAAAAGTCAAGCCTATCAAGCCCAAGGAAGGTTCAACCCTAATGAGTTAAGAAAGAATTGAAGATGTTCTCAACTCCATCCTGGGAGGTCAAGAGAAGATAAATGAAGAGCTAGCCCAAATCTCTCGGATAGCCAACTCTGCATTACAAGTCATCTTAGCCAATCAAGCTATGCTCTCTACCTTGTGCAAGGATAATTCACCAAAACCTGAAGAGATCCCACACTTCCAACTTCTAAAGAAAAAAGCTAGGGATTTACACGAGTTGTCTTTCCAACTATCCTCTCCAATCAGCAAGAACAAGTCAATGGACTCAATCCCCAAGGAGGTAGTGCCTTACCACATCAGAAACAGTGCAGTCAAGTCATCAACTATCAATTCTAGGTTTCGAAGAAAGTTCAATGAACTCCCCATGCCTATGAGCCAATTGTTTGAAAAGCTCAAACTTGAAGGGTATCTTGGCCCACTTGAACCTCAACCTCCTCTAAGCCCACTGCCTAAAGGTTACAAGTCACATAGGTTTTGCAAATATCATTAAGAACCTAGCCATCAGACAGACAAATGTATCAATCTGCAACATGCCATTCAAAATCTGATTGACAAACAAGTCATTGCTCCACCATCATTAGCCTACCATCCAAACTTTGCTTGAATTTCATCTTACAAGTTTTTAGATTGTCTATTTGGTTTTATTGTTTATTTAGGATTTGCTTTCTAGTTGGTCTTTTACTTAATAAAATCCATGCTCTGTTTGATGCATTTGGTTTGACATGTTACTCATATGTAAAAAAAAAAAAAAAAAAAAAAAAAAAATGACTAGAGGCATTGGGCCTTCTTAGTAACCTTTTTCTAAAAACCCTTTTTTTGTTCCTTCAAAGACTTCAAATTTTTTTTTTTTTTCAAAAGCCTTCTTTTCAAGAGAACACAAGAAGATCCATTTGATAAAACTTTTTCCAAATCATGATGATTAATTGCTCTATCAATCAATTTGTGCCAATGAGGGATTTAACTTCATTCAATTCATGTAAGGACTTTTGCTAAACATTTAGAATATGAGAAGAAAAGGTCCGAAAAGGCAATCAAAGAAATACATCCATTCATCCAAATTTCTCAAACCACCTACACTCAATCCCAATCTTTACAGAATTTTTCACATTTTTGGAGCATTTATACTTCTATTCCAAAAATAATTTATTAAAAGAGTTTAAGCCGTTGTGCTTACAAGAAGGCATCACTAGGGATAGGAGGCCGCCTTCGATAACCCACATTATTCCTTGACACCTATTACAATAATTATCCATTGTTAGCCAATTTGAGCCTTTAAACAATTAGCCTATTTTTCAATGAACCCACTAAAAACTTAAACCTTGGGTGGGGAAATTAAGTATGCATGCTTAAATCTCGAGATGAGGAAGTGTTGACCTTATGGATCTAGCACCACTTGGAAAGGTCCTCAATGAAAGCAATATGACAAGTTCAAAAGAGGAAGATTCATCAAGTTTAGAAAAGAGAGTTCAGAGCCAAAAAGAAAGAAAGAAAAAAAAAAAGGAGAGAGCCTACTAGGCTAAAAACCCGAAAGGGAGGTCTACGCAAAAATTAAGGCAAAAAACAAAAAAAAATTCAAAAAAAAAAAATCTTTCATAAAAAATGAGAAAAACAAAAATGAGAGTGAGTGATTTGACCACAAGATAAGATGCTAAGAAGACCAAAAAGAGGAAGTTGTTGAGCTAAATAAATCAGGACCAAATGAAAGGAGTCAATGAAGACCGATGAGAAGATGATGAAACATGACAAGGATTTTATCACAAGAGTCAATAATGAAAGATGTGGAAAAAATCTTCCAAGGCTTGAATTTAAAGTATTGCATACTTGGGGAAACATCATAAGGGTTTTTTAAGCCTTTTATATCCTTCCTTTCGATAACCTGAACCTGGCCTAAATTACAACCTTTGAATAAAGCCCTCCTTGAAGTCCGCTGATTGAAAGCACACATTTAGCTCTAATGATATTTTCTCTTGGATTAAGAAGGAAAACTGCTCAAGATTATCAAGCTGCACTGGCTAATATCTTTAAAAGACAAATTTCACAAATTCTTAAGTGCCAAAATTTTTTTTTTCTAAGCTCCAAACACTCACTTTGTTTGCTTCCAATAGAAAATAACTCTCAAGAGAAAAAATTTCCAAATTCTCAAAAATTTTCAAATCTTCAAACTTGGGATTTTCCCCTTTCTTGCTTACTCCCAACATATGTGATCCCTAAGCATTTCATTCCTTTGATTATCTTTGAAGACTTAATCTAAAAAAATTTCAAAATGAAAAAGCAAATTTGATTACATGTTTTTAATGATTTCAAATCCTTTCTAGCCAATGAGATCGAGTTAACAATTGAGCATTATGATTGGTCAAAGAGGTTGGTCATCACCTTTTGTTCATTTGAAAAAGATAAAATTTCAAAAAATCTCATTCTAACTACATTGCTAGTTTTTTTTTTTTTTCCTCTCTCTCTCTCAAAAAAAGAAACTTCATTTCAAAAAATATTTTTCAAAACTTCATTTTTTTCGAAACTTTGTTTCCAAACTACATTTGGACCTAATTCTTTATAAGAGAGGTATGTAGGCAGCATTTTTAAAGGCCCGGTCACAGTCACCTAAAAAAAAAAAATCATTTCAAGACAGATCTTTCAAAACTTCATTTTTTTTCAAAACATTGTTCTGAACTACGTCTGGACTTGATCCTCTATAAGAGAGGTGTGGGGCCAAAGAATTTGACAACCTCGACCCACTTTATACAAAGCCCAAGACCCACGCCGAGGAAGGAGAAATGGCCGAGGACGAACAAAGAAAGCCCAAATAGCCTAGAAACGTTGCCGAGGACGATCCTACTCTCGGCATCCCAAATCCCAGGAGGAAAGAACAGCACGCTGGCAAAGGCAGCCTCCTAGAGCGCCCCCAGGAGAAGGACAAGTACAGTAGGATACCCATGGGCGTATGGTGCAGGAGCAATCCAAGGAGAAATTGTCACATCCGCATTGAATGCACCCAACTAACGTTCTGACCGCATTAATGAGGAAATGACCCCTGAATAGTATGTCCTTGGTTGCCGCAACTCACAGAGGGTTTGGGAAGGTGGCCGATAGGACGAGCACTCGAGTAATGACCTGCATGATCAACAGGTGGAAGGTCAAGATCGACTGGAAAGAAGTATATAATGTGAGAGACCTTCCAAGAATGAGGGATCATGAAAAAAGAGAGGAGGAGAAAAAAAGGAGAAGACGGTAGTAGTCTTCATGGTCTTGGAAACCTCTGTAACCTAGTACTAAAGGAAGAAGAAGGATACTAAGTTCCTCGGACGAAACGCCCGAGGACAAAATTTCATGCTTTAATCCATATCCTTGTTATTCAGTTCATATGTAACCGTGTCTAGTTGTTATAATCCAAATTAGGACCTAGTTCTTAAACCCATTCTTTACAAATTTATTGTATTGGGCTAGTTGGGCTTGAGACCATTCATCCAACAGGAGAAGTGCTTGAACCCAGTCCCTACAAATGGCCCCGTCTGTGGGGAGAACTTGTGTGTTAGTAGGGACAACAATTAGGCATGGTAGGATCAGGCCCTCATCAAGCAGGCTCTCATTAGCCCGAACCAGCCAAATCCCGACAACAGGGTAACTTTCCTGATCCTGAATGTGATCGAAATGAAGAGAATGGAAGGTTTTGAGAGGGGAGCGTAAACACTACTCAAACTAGCAAAAGCTACTCTCGCGCGGGCAGTCACGTGCTTCAGAGACAGAATAACAACCGGGCCCCTCAACCAGAAGAAGTTAGGAGCCATATGTCTCAGAAACAGAATGATAAGCGGGCCATGCAGCGAGAAATAGACGATTTGAAGAGAAAGCTGCACCATGCACAGTAAAGGCAATCACGTTCTAGGCCTAACATGCCCTCTGACGATGAAAGTGACGATGACTATAGACGAAGATCGAGGACTCCCCCAAGTGAGACCTTTTCCCATGAAGAAGAACACTACCAGAGGCATAGGCGTAGAAGCCCATCTCCTAGGGGCTTGGGAAACGATGCCATGAGCATGGCATTGGATTAACTCTCCAAGTCACCTTTCACGCATCACATAGAAGGGGCCATACTTCCTTGACCGTTCCAGCAGCCAACCTTCGCCATTTACAACGGTAAAACAGACCCTGTGGAGCATGTGAGCTAGTTCAACCAAATGATGGCTGTCCATTCTAGAAACAAGGTGTTGATGTGCAAGGTTTTCCCAACTAGCTTGGGACCAGTGGCAATGAGGTGGTTTAATGGTCTAAAGACGAATTCCATAGATCCGTATAGGCAGCTGACTCAAGCTTTTGGCTCCCGCTTCGTTACAAACCGCAGAGCCCCTCGGCCTTTGAGTCCTCTGTTGTCGTTATCCATGAATGATGGAGAAACCCTAAAGGCCTACTCGGACAGATATTGGGAGACGTACAATGAAATGGAAGAAAATTTTGACGACGTTGCCATTATCACCTTCAAAAATAGTCTCCCAGCCAATCACGGCCTGAGGAAGTCTTTGACTGGCAAGCCTGCCACCAGTATGCGCCAACTGATGGATCGGATCGATAAGTATAAGCGAGTGGAGGAAGACTAGCTATAGGGAAGAGGAAAAGAGAAGGTTATCCCTCAGGAGATGAGAGATTTAAGGTCGGACCGATATAACAGCAACTGCCTGAGGAAAGACTTTGTAGGGCAACCCGAAACAACCAATGCACAGATTGTCAATATTGTATTCCGAGAACCAGTACATCAGGTGTTAGAGAAAATCAAGAACGAGCCATACTTTAGATGGTCGAATAAGATAGCGGGAGAACCTTCGAGGCGTGATTAGAACTTTTATTGCCAATACCACTAAGACCACAGACATACCATGGAGAACTGCAAGAACCTTTGAAACTACTTGGACCAGCTAGTCTGGGAAGGAAAGCTGAAGCACCTTCTGCATCATTCCAGTGGTCAACAAGGCCATCAAGAAGCCAGGAGGGATGCTGCCCTAAGGCCACCCGCAGGGATAATCAATGTAATCGTGGCTGCACCAGGAAGAACAGGTACGCGCCCTGCGCGAGTGTTATCAGTGGCTCAACTACTTGCCGAGGATAGGGATGGCAATTTAAATCCGATCCGTGGATACCCGGCCCGGTCCGACCCTAATGGGCCGGATTTTACCCGGCCCGATAAAGAATAGGGTCGGGTATGGGTTTTAAAAAAAAAACCCGAAGCGGGTCCGGGTCGGGTCCGGATTTTATAAAAAACCCGAAACCCGACCCGAAACCCGACCCGTTTATGACCCGGTTACTTTAAAATTACAAAAAACACCCCCCTTATATATATATATATATATAGCTGTAATGAAAACCCTATCTCCCATTTTCCCTAACCCAGCCGCCTCTCATGGTCTGATCTAATTTCCATTTCACGCCCTCAGCCTCACGCCTCAGCCTCACATCTCCAGCTCACAATCTCATTCACTCAATCACTCTGTCTCAGCTCTCTCACTCACTGTCTCACACGGCCACAAGCAGTCAAGCACAGCTGCACAGGCACTCCGTCGCCGATCTCACACTATCACCACACTGTCACAAGCCCACAGCTCTCTACTCTCTCAAGTCTCAACTCCGTTCGGCCTCACTGTCGCCGATCTCACTGTCGCACAGCCCTCTTTCCCTCTCATCTTCCTCGCCCATGGCCTCACGGCCTCGCTCCACCTCGATCTCCATCTTTTTTTTTTTTTTTTTTTCTTTTCTTTTTTTTTGGGTTCAGTTCGTGTCAAATTCTCAATGTGAGTTTGTGTTTGTGATTGTGATTTTGAAAGGGAAAATTATAGATCCACAATTTGTGTTTAGGATTACTGTGTTTATGTTTGTGATAGTGTTTGGATTTGTGTTTGTGTTTGTGATTTTGGGCCGGAAAATCATAGATCGAAGTTTTTGTTTCTGATTTTGGGCTTGGCTGGGCATGAGGGACGGGGCCCGCGGGGCCCGTGGAGGCCCGACGGGGCGGGTTTGGGGTAAAGAAAAAAACCCGTTTAATAAACGGGTCGGGTTCGGATTTCTGAAACAGACCCGCGAGTCGGGTCCGGATATGAAAAAACCCGGCCCGAACCCGACCCGTTGCCATCCCTAGCCGAGGAGTCCCAGCCAGGGCTGAAGAGGGCCAGAATGAACTTTCGTTCCGTCTTGAGTTTTTCAGAGGAGGACAAGATCGGAACCATCCAACCCCACGATGATGCGTTGTTGATCACTCTTAGAATTGGGGACTACGATGTAAACAGAGTGATGGTGGATGGCGGCAGTGCGGCCGAGGTTATGTACCCTGACCTCTACAAGGGGCTGGGGTTAAAACTAGAAGATTTGATGCCCTATAACTCTCCTCTGATAAGCTTCGACGGGAAGCTTGTCATTGCAAAGGGCATGATTAGGCTGCCCATTCAGACCGGCCCAGAGATAGTGGAGGTGAACTTCATCGTGGTGGACACCTATTCCCCCTATACAGCCATCGTCGATAAGCCTTGGCTCCATACCTTAGGGGCTGTTGCTTCCTCATTGCATCAAAAGATGAAATTCCCGCCAGGGGACCAAGTTCTCGAAATCTGTGGTTGCCAACCCATGGCGAGGCAATGTGTGGTAGCGGCTGTTTCACATCGGCTCAATGCGGAATCCTCGGCCTCCACTGAGAAGAATTTATAGCAATCAAGGGCCTCGGTTTCGCCCCCTGACACAACTGCCGAGGAGGCAAAATGCGAAGATTTAGAAGAGGTGGTTATTGGCGGCGACCTGGAGAAATTCTTTCGGGTAGGAGCTCAGCTGCCTTTTCAGGAGAAGGAGGAGCTGATTGAGTTTCTTAAAAGAAATATTGATGTATTTGCATGGGATGCTTGCGATGGCCCCAAGATTGACCCAGCCTTCATCTGTCATCACCTCAATGTCAACCCGACCATCACTCCTAAGAAGCAACCACCGTGTCGCCCGTCAAGAGAGCATGCTGATGTAATTAGGGATGAGTGGCGAAGTTTAAGCGTGCTGGGGCAATCAAAGAGGTCTTTTACCCCAAATGGCTGGCAAACACTGTGGTGGTAAAAAAGAAAAGCGGGAAATGGTGGGTTTGTGTGGACTTCACAGGCCTAAATAAATCGTGCCCAAAAGACTAGTTCCTTATGCCTCAAATAAAACCAGCTGGTGGATGCGACAGCAGGCCATCCTTGGATGAGTTTTTTAGATGCCTTTCAAAACTACCATCAAATACCGCTAGCATTGGAGGATCAGGAGAAAACAGCCTTCGTGACACCAACTGGGAATTACCACTACAAGGTAATGCCGTTTGGTCTAAAGAACGCAGGATCCACTTATCAACGGATGATGATAAGAATGTTCGAGCCACAGATGGGCAAGAGCATCGAAATCTATGTCGATGATATGGTGGTGAAGAGTAAAGTGGTGTCCGAGCATTTAGGGGACCTCGGCAGTACCTTTGGCGTCTTAAGGAAGCATAAGCTGCGCCTGAATGCTTCCAAATGCTCATTTGGCGTGGGATCAAGCAAGTTTTTGGGCTACATGGTTACTCATAGGGGAATTGAGGTTAACCCCGAACAGATTAAGGCTATAAATGACCTGAAACCATTGCAAAATGCAAAGGAGGTCCAAAAGCTTACTGGGATGATCGCAGCCCTCAATTGATTCATTTCTAGGTCGGCGGATAGATATAGACCGTTCTATCTCTTGATCAACAAGTGGAAGGGGTTTGAGTGGTCCGAGGACTGTGTTGTGGCCTTCCAGCAAATCAAGGAATACCTATCCCGGCCACCTATCATGTCCAGTCTCGAGGCCGATGAAGTCCTATATGCATATATTGCTGTGGCCCTCCATGCTGTGAGCTTGATGCTATTACGGGATGACAATGGCCTTCAAAAGCCAGTCTATTACGTGAGCAAGTTGCTGCATGAAGCTGAGATCAGATACTTACCCTTGGAGAAGGCCATACTGACTGTGGTCCACGTCATGCGAAAGCTTCCCTATTATTTCCAAGCCCACACAGTGGTTGTTCTAACCCAACTACCCTTGAAGTCCGTACTTCGAACCGCCGATTACACTAGAAGGATTGCCATATGGAGCACAATTCTGGGAGCTTTTGGCATCAAGTACATGCCTCGAACCTCCATAAAGGGCTAGGTCCTAGCTGACTTGGTGGCCGAATTTGCTGAACCTCCGGTAGAAATAGTAGCAAAGGAGCGGAACATGGATGAAAAATCGGTTGGAGTAATCTCTACGCCAAGACCCCCATGTTGGAAGGTGTACGTTGATGGAGCAGCAAATCAAAGGGGATCTGGAGTGGGGCTAGTCCTAATATATCCCGAAAAAAACCATCATAGAGAAGTCCCTGAGACTTGGGTTCTCGGCCACGAACAACGAAGCCGAGTATGAGGCCTTATTACAAGGAATTGCCATTGTACAGAAATTGGGAGGAAAAACAGTGGAGATGTTCTCGGACTCGAGACTGGTAGTGGGCCAGGTAAAGGGAGAATTAGAGGCCAGAGACGCAAGGATGCAAGAATACTTAAGGTAGGTCAAACGCTTGCAGTTAGGATTCAATCTTTTCCGCTTGTCGCACGTCTCTAGAAGTGGAAACACTCATGCAGATTCACTGACCACGCTTGCCACCTCCTCGGCGGGGGGTCTGCTTCGAATTATTCTTGTTGAGCATCTGGATAGAGCGAATGAAGTAGCCAAAGGCATGGTCCATATCCATGAGGTTAGAGTGGGCCCTAGCTGGATGGACCCTATGGTGAGGTTCCTTAAAGATGATATCTTGCCCGAGTTAAAGTCGGAGGCTAAAAAAATACGAAGAAAAACTCCTCGGTTCTGGTTGTCCTAGGACCACAAATTGTACAAGAGCTCGTATTCTGGGCCATATTTACTATGTGTCCACCTTGAGGCATCAGAACTATTGCTTGAAGAGCTGCACGAAGGGATCTGCGGGAGTCACATAGGAGGAAGATCTCTGTCACACCGAGCCATTACCTAAGGATATTGGTGGCCAGGGATGCAGAAGGCATCCTTGGAATATGTTAAGAAGTGTGACCAGTGCCAAAGGTTTGCCCCAAATATTCATCAGTTAGGCGGGGTCCTCAACCCTCTGTCCAGTTCATGGCCGTTCGCCCAGTGGGGCCTGGATATTGTAGGCCCTTTCCCAAAGGCAGTAGAAAATAAGAGATATTTACTGGTCGGCACAGATTACTTCACCAAATGGGTCGAAGCTGAGCCCCTGGCGAACATCAGGGATGTGAATGCTAAGAAATTCATCTGGAGAAACATTGTCACATGATTTGGGGTCCCTCGCACCCTCATTTCAAATAATGGACTCCAATTTGACAGCAAGACCTTTAGAAGATACTGTTGCGAGCTAGGAATCATTAACAGGTACTCAACTCCAGCTTATCCTCAAGGAAATGGGCAAGTCGAGGCTGTCAATAAGGTCATAGTCAACGGGCTTAAGAAGAGATTGGATGACGCCAAGGGGAGATGGGTAGAAGAGCTGCCGCACGTCTTATGGACCTATCGGACTACACCACGGCGGTCAACAGGGGAGACACCTTTCTTCATGACCTATGGGACCGAGGTTGTTATTCCACTAAAGGTAAACTTCCCAACGTTGAGGACGAGCTCTTTCACCTTGGGCAATAATGATGAGCTACTGAGGAAGAACCTAGACTTGGTCGACGAATGAAGAGAAAAGGCAATGATACAGTTAACCTATTACCACCAGAAGCTTAAACAGGGGTATGATGCCAATGTGAAGCTTAGACCGCTAGCACCAGGGGACTTAGCGCTGAGGAAAGTTATGGGTGCTGCCAAGAACCCATCCTGGGGAAAGCTTGGACCCAATTGGGAAGGGCCATACCGAATTACTTCAGTTGCAGGAATATGAGCCTACTACCTAGAAGATTTAGATGAAAAAGCTGTACCTCGTCCATGGAATGTAAATAACCTGAGAAGGTATTATTATTAATAAAAACATTTCTTTAGTTCAAATTTTAAGTCTATCCTGATTATATGTCTTGCATTCTAGCAATCGTTCAAGTACAAGACAGAACCAAGGTCTTGCATGGTCCTCGGACTCAAACCTGTGGGGAAACTAGCTACTCCGAGAAAAATCCAAGTACTAGACAGAACCAAGGTCTTGCATGGTCCTCGGACTCAAACCTATGGGGAAACTAGCTACTCCGAGAAAAATCCAAGTACTAGAAAGAACCAAGGTTTTGCATGGTCCTTGGACTCGAACCTATGGGAAAACTAGCTATTCTGAGAAAAATCCAAGTACTAGACAGAACCAAGGTCTTGCATGGTCCTCGGACTCGAACCTATGGGGAAACTAGCTACTTCAAGATTTGTAAAAGTTGTGGATATGGCCTAAGTGCGCGCTCAGTACCTCGGATCATAGGCTCGGCCCCTACCCCCTGAGAATGTGGGAAGACACCAACTAAGTGTCCCCTTAATGCCGGTGAGTTAGAACTTAAAGTTTAAATTTCAATTGTGATGCATACACCCAATAGCAATAGTGTGTATATGGAGCTTAAAGTTTAAATTGGTAGAATCATTTCTTTTAAATTAAAGTTCACCTTTCCTCATACCCTGTGTCAAGCGATTCATGGACGGATGGTAATGTTTTATTACCAATTGCTTATTTCAATTTTTTGATAATTGGGGTTGTAAAGCTACTTAGAATAACCAATTTACAAGGCACAAGGTTCACAGTAATAACAATAGTAGTAGTAACAATAAACACATGTAGTCGAAAAATTTTAATTACAGCAATTCCGAGGTCCTTAGAACAAAAAGCACTAACTAAAAAAAGAAAAAAAAACTATATTAAAGCTGATACAAAAATTGGCCGGGACCCCTACTTCTTCAACTTTATTTTGGCCCCTTCCTTGGGGAGCTAAGCAGAATTGGCCTCAGGACCCTTGGAGACATCAGCCGGGGGAATTGTCTGAAGAGGTTGAACCAAGAGAGCTGGCTCCTCAGTATGAGAGGCCCGAGCATTGACTATAGACTCGGCAGCCTCCTGGGGCGCTTTAGGATTCGAACTTCCAAGTGTTTCTGTTGTCCTAGGAAGCTTGCCCCCTGGGCTAGCTCGTCAGGAGTGGACACGGCCAGAGCAGCCTCAGCCTCTTTTGGAGCACTCACAACCTCAGAGCTGGCAGGGTCGGTCTCACGGATGGCTAGAGGATAGTATACCTTCTCCGCCTTCCACAGATCGGATGAAGCCTCCACCCCAGCTTGTTTGATGGCTTCATTCCAGACTTGGGAGC
Organism: Quercus robur; assembly: GCF_932294415.1. NCBI lineage: Eukaryota > Viridiplantae > Streptophyta > Magnoliopsida > Fagales > Fagaceae > Quercus > Quercus robur. Next base: position 12,738,480 of record NC_065543.1, on the reverse strand, counting down.
AGTAGAGCCTGAATACTCCAGGGATTTGAGCCTTGAGAATGGCCTAGGTCTCAGCCACCTTCGAGTCATAAGCCTCCTCCTCAGCTTTCTCCTTGGAGCTCTCGGCCTCCGTCCTGGCAAATTCAGCCTTCGTTTTAGCCCTCAGAGCTTTGTTCCTGGCCCACTTCGCAACATTTTTGTCTCCCTCTGCCTCAACCAATTTCTTCTTTAGATCAACGATTTGCTCCTTAGCAATCTTCAGCTGATCTTCAATTTCAAGTAGGCGCTTTGTTTGGCTTTTGGCCTACCTCTGGGCGTTGGCTAGGCCTGCTTCGGTGTTGTCCCTGGCCCTGGTCATCTCCTTCAACTCCTCCTTAGCCTGAGAGAGGTCAGCCTTGGAGTTTTTGAGGCTCCGCGTAGCGTCCACGCGCTTGTTACGTTCAAGCTCTAGGGACTTGCTCTGCTCCTTAGCCTCATCCTCTAGCCTATAAGTGGCCTGGATGGCCTGCCAATTGGAACAAACACTCGGTAAATGGGAGATCAAGGAGCAAAAATCAATGGAGTCACAAGTGTAAGAGACCTTACCGTACCCAAATACCTCTTGATATTGAGGAAGACCTCTTGCCTCCTCAGATTCCTCAACTCGTCTATATCAGTAGGGAGTAGCAGGGTCCTCTCCAATGCGTCGGCCATATAAGTGCCTTCATCGCCCTAGAAGTCCCTTAGGGAAGCGTTGTCCATCAACGGCTCTCTATGAAGCATTGGGACAGGAAGCCAAGCTTGGGGCGCAGGTTGGGCATCGACCTTTTTTCCATGGCCTTGATGCCCAATCTTTAATTTCTTTTGAGCTCGCGGGGCTTCACCCTCCTCTTGAGAGGAGCGAGACTTCCCCCCATCCACTGGCTCTTTACCCTTGGAACTTCTTTTCCTCTTTGAGTCAGTGGGCTTAGGCTGAGGAGGCAGAGTCGATTGGGAAGGAGCAAGAAGTTTGGATCGGGGAGAGGGTGGCTGCGATCGGGAGGGAGAAGACCTGGTCTGAACAGGCTGAGGCTGTGGTGGAGGAGGAGGAAGGTTGGATTGTGTCTTCCCTAGTGCATCCTTCCCCGGCTGGCCCTCAATCAGGTCAAACAGGCTGGTTGGGGGCTTTCTCTTAAAGCCCGTCTCCGCCTGAGAAGATGTCTCTACTGACAAGAGATCGGCCTCGGACAAATCGAGGTCACCCAAGTCACTAGAAGGGTCCTCGGACGGACTAGCTTGGTCAAACACACCGAATCCTTCTTTGGACAAACCCAAATCACCCTCGGCCTCCGCTACTTGGTGGGATGAAGAAGAGCCTGCCAACGGGATGCCTTCTGGGATAGGAGATCCTTCGGGAATCAAAAATCTGTGCTCTACTATAGCGATTTTTTGAAGCCGAGGATCGTTAGCTCTGATCACGTGCTTCGGGGCGGCGAATGACTTCTGGATAGGATTGTACCCTAAGATCTTGTGAGCGGCTCTGACTTGGTTGTCAGCTTCATTTACAAAAACCGTCGCCTTGAGGATAGTCTCTAAATCTCCCCGGTTGTTCAGGTGAAAGTGTCGTTGAAAGGCGTGTGGATCTGCAAAAAGAAGACATGTTCATATTAGTAACCGAACCGTGCAAATTATGATGGCACAGAAGATTAGCCCTCTCTTACTCTCTATACCCCACCTGGTTCCCCCTTCTCTGTCGGGCAATGAAGGCCATCGTGCCACTCCCCAGACACAATGAGAAAGTCCTTGTTTAACCATTTGCTGGACTCGGGGAGGCACTAAATAAGTCAAACCTTATCGTCCCTCGTCTTCATATAGTTGGATTTGCCCTTCAGGAGTTGGAGGTTGTAGCACCAGTTTACATCGTGATGGGTTAATCTTAGCCCTATTTTCTCGTTTAAGGCATCCACACAACCCAAGATCCTAAACACATTAGCAGCGCATTGGGTGGGAGCTAATCGGAAGTGCCTAAGGTAATCCCTCATTACTGGCCCCATGGGGATTCTCACACCACCTTTTATGAAGGCGATTAGGGGAATCACCACCTCACCCTCGTTTCTCCTAAAATGCCATTCCCCTTCATCACAGTATCTCAAACCTACATTGGGGGGTATCCTATAATCGGCGATGAATTTTTCCATCACCTCTTCGGTTTCAATTAACTTTTTTAATTTACCCATCTCTAGAAACAGCTAAAAAGGCTCAGGGAATGACGAAAGAAGGAGAGGAACAAGAGAAAAAAAAACTTAGAAGAGAGAAAACGCGAGTTGGAGAGAGACGAAAACTTACAGAAATGAGGAAAAGCTCCTCGAACAGGTTTTTTTTTTATGCTGGAAAGAGACTTGAGTTTGGTTGGAAGTTTGATTGAACCCAGGATATATGCGCAAAAACTCTTAAGTGCAAAGGTAAAGAGACAAATCAGTTCAAATGGGTATTTATACCTCCCATTAAAAGTAACTGTGCGGGTTTTCCCGCCCATAAAGGTAAGGAACTCTCCACCGTTAGATTATCATCGTATCGTTGAACGTGGGGAGCACAGAGCTGCCAGAATTTAATGAAGACACGCTTCATATACCAAGGCGCTAGGAACGTGCCTCAGGCAAGCGAAGAGGCTCTGGCATTGATGGAGGACAAGACTTGACAAGCCATGACAGAGGCCCGATGCCACCAAAACCCTCCTCTCCGTCTGAGGAGCCGGATAGCAGGATTTTGAGGGACTATTGTGGGGCCAATGAATTTGACAACCTCGGCCAACTTTATACTGAGTCCAAGACCTACGCCGAGGAGGGAGAAATGGCCGAGGACGAACAAAGAAAGCCCAAATAGCCTAGAAACGTTGCCAAGGATGATCCTGCTCTCGGCATCCCAAATTCCAGGAGGAAAGAACAGCACGCCGGCAAAGGCAGCCTCTTAGAGCGCCTCCAGGAGAAGGACAAGTACAGTAGGATACCCATGGGCCTATGGTGCAAGAGCAATCCAAGGAGAAATTGTCACCTCCGCATTGAATGCACCCAACTAACGTTCTAGCCGCATTAATGAGGAAATGAACCCTGAACAGTGCGGCCTTGGTTGCTGCAACTCACAGAGGGTTTGGAAAGGTGGCCGATGGGAAGAGCACTCGAGTAATGACTTGCATGATCAACAGGTGGAGGGTCAAGATCGACTGGAAAGAAGTATATAATGTGAGAGACCCTCCAAGAATGAGGGATCATGAAAAAAGAGAGGAGGAGAGAAAAAGGAGAAGACGGTAGTAGTCTACATGGTCTTGGAAACCTCTGTAACCTAGTACTGAAGGAAGAAGAAGGATACTAAGTTCCTCGGACGAAATGCCCGAGGACAAAATTTCATGCTTTAATCCATATCCTTGTTATTTAGCTCATATGTAATCGTGTCTAGTTGTTATAATCCAAACTAGGACCTAGTTCTTAAACCCATTCTCTACAAATTTATTGTATTGGGCTAGTTGGGCTTGAGACCATTCATCCAACAGGAGAAGTGCTCTAACCCAGTCCCTTCAAGAGGTACGTAGGCAGCCTTTTCAAAGGCCAATCACAATCACCCAAAAAAAAAAATTTTCATTTCAAAAAAGATTTTTCAAAACTTCATTTTTTTCGAAACTTTGTTTCGAACTACGTTTGGACCTGATCCTCTATGAGAGAGGTACGTAGGCAACCTTTCAAAGGTCCGGTCACAATCACCCAAAAAGAAACTTCATTTCAAAAAGATTTTCTTTTCAAAACTTCATTTTTCAAAACTCTTTTTTTGAACTACATCTGGACTTGATCCTCTATGAGAGAGGTATGTAGGCAACCTTTTCAAAAGGCCTGGTCACAATCACTAATTTTTTTTTTTTTTTTTCAAAGACTCAAAATCAAAACATTTTTTTGTGTGTGAATATAGGCTAGGAGCATCTGTTTTGCATTAAGCATATCATCAGTTTTCTGTGCAAGCATTTCTAAACTAGGGGCATTGGCCCAAAACATTTTTATAACAACTAATTACTAACAAGCTCATGGAAAGAATCTTTTGCAGGAGGTGGACATTGATCTTTCATCTACTCAATAATCACCATCAATCTTTAGTTTAGATGTGCCAATCGGCACTCCAACAGAGCCCATTGGCCCATCATCCTAGCAATCCTTGTTTTGCCTAGTTTTTTGATTTTGATATTGTTTTACTCAAAATTTTCTTTATTGAGGCCCTTACACAATAAGATTTTTCAAAATTCATATTGATTGTTGAGTTGGGGGCATTCAGCCATGCCTCATCCATTTTGAAAAAAAGAAATCATATTTTCCTCAAATATTAAGGTTTTCAAAAGTCATGCATCAATCTACAAACTAAGGGCATTTGGCCATGCCTCATTTATTTTCAAAAAAAAAAAGGGTCATTCATCATCATCTTTTCATAAGAAACCAGGATTTCTAGATTTCAAAAAAAAAAAAAAAAAAAAAAAAAATCATGCATTCATTTCTAAATTAGGGGCATTCGGCTCTGCCTCATTCAAATGGGTACAAACTCCATTAGAATTGATCAAGATAAGTTTAAATTGGTACTACAAGACCTCATCAGGTGAATTCTAAACTTGTCCCATTTAAGTTTCCACATGATCAAAAATTTCCATACCAACAAAAAATTCCCATGCCTAAAATCACATGTCCAAAAAAAAAATTCCCATGACCAAAATCACGTGTCCAAAAAATTCCCATGCCCAAAGTCACATGTCCAAAAAATTCCCATGCCCAAAATCACATGTCCAAAAATTTTCCCTAACCAAAATCACAACCGCAAAAATCCTTACATGTCCAAAATCATAACCACAAAAATTTTTCCATGATCCAACATCACATACCCAACAAAAATATTTCTGTAGCCAAAATCCCATGCCCATAAAATTGTTCCATATCCACGAAAATTTTCCATATCCACAAATTTATCCATACTCATACCTACAAAATTTTGACATGTTCATGAAACAAAAATTACACATGCCAACAAAATTTCCCACATGCATCATGAATATGTTCATGCAAGCTTGCAATACAAATTTTTTCACAATGCCAATGCCTCCAAAATCGAAGCCAAAACTCATCCAACAACATCACAGATTACCAACATTGCCAAATTTCCATGAGCCACCAACATTGTCCAAGAGGGCCCCACCCCCCCCCCCCCCCAAAAAAAAAAAAAAAAAAAAACACAACAATTCAAAAATGTTCCAAAGCCAAGAATACAACATGATCAATCATACAATGCCCCAGATTCCAACAAGATCACACAACAACACAATGACAATGTCTCAACATCAAATTTTCAATTCCAAATCTCAAATTCTCAACTCCACATTTCAAATTTTCAAATCCCAAATTTCCAATTCCAAATTTTCAAACTCCAAGTTTTTAAACCCCAAAATTTTCAAGTCCAAATTTTCAAATTCCAAATTTTCAAATCCCAAAATTTTCAATTCCAAATTTTCAGATTCCAAAAATTCCAAATTCTCAAATTCCAAATTTTCAAATCCCAAAATTTTCAATTCTAAAGTTTCAAATCCCAAATCCCAAATTTTCAATTCAAAATTTTAATTCCCAAGTTCCAAATTCTAATTTTCAAATTCAAACTCAAATTTCAAAATCTCCAGTTTCAAAATATCAAGTTGCAAAAATTTCAAATTTCAAATTTCAAAATCTCCAGTCTCAAAATCTCAAGTTACAAATTTTCAAAATCTCAAATTCCAAGTTCCAAATCTCATGTTCAAAATTTCAAATTGCAAAAATTTCAAAATCTCAAATTTCAAGTTGCAGATTTTCAAAATCTCAAGTTTCAAAATTTCAAGTTGCAAATTTTCAAAATCTGAAGTTTCACAATGTCAAGTTGCAAATTTTCAAATCTCAAATTCCATGTTCCAAGTTTAAAGATCTCAAGTTTCAAGCTTCAAAAATTTCACGTCTCAAAATTCCAAAGTTTCAATTTTCAAAGTTTAAATTCAAAATTTCCAGTTTCCAATTCCAAGCTTCGAGTGTCAAAAATAAAATCTTTGTCGAAGAACTACCAAAAATCAATCAAAGTTTTCTTGATAAAATTTTATTATCAAACAAATGGAAATCACACATCTCAAAAAACAGTGGGACCATAAAGCACTCATCATTTAAAGTCTAATCCCAAATTTTGATTTTTTGCAGGCAGCAACTTGGATCAAAGTAGAAATGCCCTTTGATCGACATTCTAATAACTCGGATCAAAGTTGAAAAGCCCTTTGGTCAACATTCCAGCAGCCAGATCAAAGTTGGAAAGTTCTTTGATCGACATTCCAACAGTTAGATCGAAGTTGAAAAGCCCTTTGATTGACATTTTAGTAGTTCAAATCGAAGTTGAAAATTCCTTTGATCGACATTCCTATAGTAAGATTGAAGTTGAAAAGCCCTTTGATCGACATTCTAGCAGCCAGATCGAGGTTGAAAAGCCCCTGGGTCGTCACAGTTCCAGTTCCATGGTTGAAAAGCCCCTTGGTTCCCTTCTAGCATGATTAGGATTGAAAAGCCTCTTGGTTGCCTTCAACATTCAAGATTAGGATTGAAAAGCCTCTTGGTTGCTCCATCATTCAAGATCAGGAATGAAAAGCCTCTTGGTCACGTCAATTATCAAGAATCATTTCAAAGGTAAGGCACTAGTATTTTCATTTTTTGTCAAAGGTAAGGCACTAGTTCTATGTTCCAAAGTTCTAGGATCAAGGGCTAGGTAATCTTTGAAAATTCATCCTCAATTAAATCATGGTTGCTAAAATCAATGTCTTTGTTTTAGATTGACATTCACTTTCCAAGCTCTGTCAGTGAGGGGCATTCTGTAGACACTAGATTTTGCACCCATGATTTAATCAAGGAAGGTGACCAGATTGATCATTCATGTACCCAAAAAATCATGATTGCATTACATGCATTAATTTTTACATTACATATAATAAAAATGATCTTGAGATTCTAATAGTCACGACGATATGCCCGGCTTTCAAATCATATCGTCGGATCGAAATTTATCGCATGATCAAGTTTGCATGGTCAGCATGCATTGTGACTAGGTAGAGTTGACCACGTATGATTAATTTAAATTAATTTTGATTGGTTAAAAAATTAAAATTAATTAAATAATTTTGTGATTGGTTGATAGTTAATGTCTAAAATAGGATTGCTTGCATAAGAATAAAGGGGATAATTGGATAACAATAAAATTGTGGATAATTTGAACTTTATCAAGATTTATTTTAGAGTATTTATCTACATGATAATTGTTGTTGAAAAGACTTGAATTATCCAGAAAAGAGATAAAAATCTTAGAATACGGATTGAAAACACGTCTAAGTGCAAGTGCTGGCTCAAGAAAACCTAAAAAGGGAGTCCAAAATGCACTCGAACACGAAAGTGCGATTGGCATCCAAGAGTACCATTCGGCACTTTTGGAGTACTGATTGGCACTTTCAAAGTGCCGAATGACACTTATAAGGGCTTTGGCCCGACGCTCTTCGAGTGACAATAGAACACATCTTTTTCGACTTTTCCACAAAAGGACGCGTCCCGATTCGCATTCTAATTGTCTGAGCTATTTTTTCGAGTCTTCCAGCCTCTATAAATAGACACTGGATAAATTCAGCACACTTTTTTACGCTTTCAGGAAGACTCTTTCTCACTCTCAAACTTCTGACCCCTCTTTTATGATATTCTCTCTTAAGCTAAGGTTTTTAGGTTTCAAAGATAATTGCATAAATTTCTTTGAACCCTAAAATATCCCCCCAAGAAGAAGAGTGCTCCATGTAAGAGGTTGTCTCTTAGCCCCTTTTCTTATGTTTCTCTTGTTGTAATGATGCATGTTTATATATTTCTTTCAGTTTAGTTGTGTCAAATATTCATATCAAGAATTGTTGATTTATTTTGTTGAAACATGTTTTTGATTTTTTTATTATTGTTGTGATCTATTTCTTAGTTTCCAAAATTTGCATGTTATTAAATAAAAACGGATCTGCATCTTCATTAGATGTAGATCTGCATTTTTCTCAAATAAAATGGATATGCATCTTCATTAGATGCAGATTTGATTTTTTTTTTTTAATCTAAAAATTGATCTGCATCTTCATTAGATGTAGATCTAATTTTTTTTTCAAAGCTAAAAACAGATCTGCATCCTTATTTGATGCAAATCTAAATTTTTCTTAAATTAAAAACAGATCTGCATTTTCATTAGATGCAGATCTAAATTTTTCTTAAATTTAAAATGGATCTACATCTTCATTAGATGCAGATCTGAATTTTTCTTAAATTAAAAACGGATTTGTATCTTCCTCAGATACAGATCTGAATTTTTCTTATTTAAAAAAACTGATCTACATTTTCACTAGATGTAGATATGATTTTTTTAACGTAGTAGATTTTGAAATAAAAAAGGATCATGAATGGTTGTGTTTACTGTGTTTGTTTTATTTAGTGCATGTAGCATAAATTTATTTCATGAATAAAATCCTCTTCTAAAGAAATCTTTTTATTATTTTTTTTTTCACATATAAAAATAGATCTAATTTTTTTTATATACAAATCTGATTTTTTTTATTATTACAAAACATATCTGATCTTTTATAAATCAAAACCGTTTTTTCTAAGATTTCAAAAAACAGATCTGATATTTTTTTAAATCAAAAGATTTTGTTTTATTTAATGAAAATAGATTTGAATTTTTCTCTTCAAAAAACCAATTTTTTTAAGTTCTTAAAAACATATTTAATTTTCCTAAACCCAATTCATTTTTTTTTTCCACTCATAACAACAGATCTGAATTTTTTAAACAAAGAAGAGGATGCCTTCATAAATAAACTTGTGTGATTTACTTTTTTTTTTTTATATATGTGCAGCATGTCGTTCATAGCATGCATAAAAGGGGTACATTGGTTACAAGAGTCTAGAAGACCAGACTTTTTTTGGGTAGAATAGGTGTCTAATGCCTTCCCATTCCGTAACCTAGCCTCCGATTTTAGTGTCTTTGGATAGGTAGACCTAGGTTTTTTCTTTGCTTTATTTTGGGTAGAATGTAACTAGGACAAAAAGCCATGTAATTATTTGGTAGTTTGTAACTAGGACCCAAAGCCATGTAATTTTCAATTTATCAAACATGTATTTTTTTTTATTCAATCAATGAGAATGGAACAACTCAGTCATGTATCTTGTATTTAGTTTTTCTTATTTTTTTGTATAAAAAATAAGTGGTGACTCCACACCACCTACCCAAAAAGAGAGGTGTCTTTCAACGCAACCAAAATCTCTTTTTTGAGAGCACTATGGAATTTTCCCGGTCTTTCACACCATGGAAAGAAGTAGACGCCCTGGCTGTGATGCATTTACTTTCACAGGATTTAGAAATTGGAAAAAAGTCAATAATGGAAAGAATTGTGCCTTTTTGAATCATGTTGGGGAAGATCCTTGCTCACCCCACAACAATGCTGTGAAATATTGTGATGATCTATTGAGTGAATTAGTGCATATAGATAAAGTGATGAATGGGCAAAGTTTTGAACAAATTCTAAATAACTGATTGCGGGTGAAAACTTCTATTGATACTGTTTGGTGGCTCACCTTTCAAGGGTGTCCTTTTAGAGGTCATGATAAAACCCCTCAATCAAAAAACTGAGGAAATTTCCTTGAGATGATTAGAATTTTGGCATCTTATAATGATAAGGTTGCACAATTTGTTTTGGAAAATGCTCATAAATCTGCTAAGTACACTTCACCTACAATTCAGAAGGAGATTCTGCATGTTATTGCAAGTAAAGTGCGGAGTAAGATTCGTGAAGACATTGGGGATTCTAAATTTTGTATTATTGTTGATGAGTCACGTGATGAGTCAAAGAGAGAGCAACTGGCTCTTGTTTTGAGATTTGTTGACAATGGTGGCTTTATACAGGAACACTTCATTGATCTTTCTCATGTTAAAGACACTACTGCATTGACCCTAAAGAACGAAATATATGCTATTCTTTCTCGTCACTATCTTGGCATTCAAAATATTCATGGACAAGGATATGACGGTGCTAGCAACATGTGTGGTGAATGGAAAGGATTGCAAGCCTTAGTTCTTAATGATTGTCCTTATGCATACTTTGTGCATTACTTTGCTCATCGGTTACAATTAGCATTAGTTGCTGCAACAAGAGAGGTAATCCCTATCCATGAATTCTTCTTGAATTTAAATTTCATTATCACTACAGTTGGTTCTTTGTGTAAACGTAATGATGAACTAAGAGTTGCTCAAGCTACAAAAATTGATAGAATGTTAGCTATTGATGAACTTGAAACAGGAACAGGAGCAAACCAAATTGGGACTCTAAAATGGGCTGGAGATTGTTGGGGGCCTCATTTTAATTCTATTTGTAGCCTAGTGAGGATGTTTGGTCCAACTTGTTTGGTGCTTGAAAATATAAAGAAAGATGGGTCCACCTACTTGCAATGTGGAGATGCAAATATAGCTCATAAAATGATTAATTCATTTGAGTTTATATTTAGTTTACATCTAATGATGGAAATCATGGGTATTAATCATGTTCTTTGTCAAGCTTTACAGTAGAAATCTCAAGACATCTCAAATGCCCAAAATTTAGTTTCAGCAACAAAGGCACTCATCCAAAATTTAAGAGTAGATGGTTTGGATAATCTTGAGAATGTCATAGGATTCTCCAAAATATTTGAAATTGATATTCCACATCTAAGTGCTCAATTTGCTAAAGGTAGAAGTCATAAGAAAATGGATCATGTTACAGTGGAGCATCATTATAATCTTGTTATATAGATGTTCAATTGCAAGAGCTTGACAATAGGTTTGGTGAACAACCAACAGAACTCTTGACACTTTGCTCTGCTTTGGATCCAAAGGATGCTTACAAATCCTTTAATGTGGATGATATATGTCGTCTTGTTGAGAAATATTATCCTCTTGATTTTTTTGAGCGGGATAGGACTGGTTTAAAAATTCAATTAAAGCTATTTGAGCATGATGTGCAAAATCATTTGAAGTTTCAAAATTTGTCATCTATGGTAGAATTATGTCGAAGGTTAATAGAGACAGAAAATTCACAGGTATATCCTCTTATTGATCAATTGATTTGCCTTGTTTTGACTTTTCTAGTGTCCATAACAACTGGTGAGCGAGCCTTTTTTGCTATGAAAATTGTTAAAACAAGATTGCGCAACAAAATGGAGGACGAGTTTCTCTCAGATAACTTAGTTGTCTACATTGAAAAGGAAATTACTGAGAACTTCACTACTAACTCAATACTTGATGACTTTAGATCTTTTAAAGAGCGTAGGTTACAGTTTTGAACAAAGATGTTTAGCTTTTATGTTATTGTATGTTTTGTGACTTTGCCCATTTTATATAGTTGATTAAAGATATTAAATCATTTTGTCAATTTTGTCTCATGATTGTTTAATTTTAATTAAATATACTTTGGTTTATACATATTAAGTTATGAAGTATTGTACATTACTATTTTACATTTCATGCACCCACAAAAAAAAAAATTTATACATGGCCCCCCCAAATATAAATTCCTAGCTCCGCCACTGTCTATGTTGTCCAAAGCAAATGGCTCATCAACATCACCTCTACAGATCTCAGAAGAAAAGACAGAAAAAAAAATGCAATACTTTCTATGTTAAACAAGCCTAGAACTAAAGTGCCCCCAAAACAAAAAATCTTTGAAAGTATACATTAATGGCTCATCTTCCATGGCATGCATTAGTTGAGTCAATGCCTTCAATTTAAGTATTTCCACGTTTCCGTACATTCCAAGTAAAGAGCGGTCAATTAAAATCTTTGAAGAACAGAATTGATAAAACTTGAAATACGAACAAACACAGCAGTGCAAGACCGAGTATTAAGATGAAGCAAAATTGAAATAAAACTCTTATTTAACTAAAACAATGAATATCTGTAACGTATATTTAAATGGAGAAATAAGAATAAAATAGTATTTGGGTTGCAATGGTTTTTCTTACTCTACAGGATTTCTATGTGATTATTTTATCTAGAGAGCTCAAGTGAGACATTTAAAGACCCACAAAAGTTGTCAATGTTTATTTCAATTCCTACAAATTAGGACATGAACGTTAAAGTCTCTAACTTTTATTTAAATATTAAAATCAGTTTTCTTATCCACCTCACTGCCCCCATTCACAACTCATTATCCCTACAAAATCTCAACTGCATGTTTAACCATGTCAAACCCCACACAGCCAATCATGGCCAAAACATGCAATTTCATTATTCAAATAATTTTAATAATAATAATTATTTCCTGTACAACATTGTGTAAGGTAATTTCTTTTGAGAATTACATACATATGCATTGTGGGTTATTTGAACACATAATTCAACATCCATATTGTGGGCTATTTGGCCACACAATCCAACATAAAATACAAAGAAAACCCCCAATAAAGTTTCATCATACAACAATCTTGATTTGGAACCCAAACAAAATTAGCTGGATCAAAAAATAAGATTCTCATACTAAACAATCAGATTTTGTTTAGGGGTTGAACTCAACCACTTTGGAATCTTATCAAAACACATCAAGATACCAAAATACAGCGAAAGCTATACCAAATCAAGTGATTCACATCCAAAAAACTAACCCAACCCCATCAATATTTCGAAATCCAAATAAGGTAAAAGAACAAATCACAAAAAAAAAAAAAAACCCTTGAAGTTGCAACACAACGATCACAGCGGCTTTGACATGTTTCCCAGGTTCCAGCACTGAATTAGGCGGAGGTATGGAGATTTGATTCTAAGAAGAGGCGGATGACGTTTGGTTTTGGTGTTTGATTATATCGTTGATTCCTCTAAAACTGATATGCCAGTTATTCCACAAATAGCGCAAGCACACCTTTTCCATTTAGTGGTTTTTTGATGTAATGAAGCATCTACTATATTGGGGGTGATTGCTGAAGAGTCTTCTCTATGAATATTACTCTCAGAACCAGCGGGTGCTGCCGAAAGGGATTCCCCATTCAGTGTTTTCGAAATGGTTTCAACAATCTGCTCTATATACTTTGACTCTGAGCTGCATTAATAGGAAGAATAGCCATAATAGTAAGAAAGAATAAAAGATAGTGATCATGATTGCAAAAGAATTTTAGCTAAGAACTATTGAAGTAAAATTATAGACTTTGTAATTTGTAAAATGAAAAAATTTAGTTACAAAATTAGTTGTATTATAAGGTTATAATCTTACTCAATAAAATAAACATTATTAAATATTTTGAAAATCTAACTGTTGAATTGCATGTTTTTTACACTCTTAATGCACACATAAAATTTTGTATCAATCGGATATTATTTACTATATGATCTATAAGCTTATATTTTTATATTTTATGCATTATTTTAAACTACAAAAACTTGTAATTTAAACAATTTATTGATTACATAGTTATTAACCTTTAATTTTCTAGAAATTTTACAAGTATGATGAATATAATAAGAATATATAATCTAATGGTAGATTTGTCAAAATTCACCTTCAATAAAAATATATTGAATAAAGTTATAGCCTAAGATTACAATTAATTTTATAACTAAATTTTGTCATTTGTAAAATATTTCTATAAAATTTCGTAATAGCCTTTTAAGTGGTGGGTACACACCATATCAATCATGGGATAATTATTGACAAACCACTAACGACATGCATATCTATTTTTTTTAATAAAATTTAACTGATATAGATTGAGATTTTAATTATGACCAAAAAAAAAAAGAAAGAAAGAAAGGAAGAAGAGATTAAATTACCGCAAATAAAGATAGAAAGTAAGTTACCTATCTTTTTTTAAAGGGAAGCCCGACAACTTTGCAGACTCTGTCAATGCCTCCCTCCATTTCTTCTTAGGGCCCTTCGGAAGCGCTTTTGCAAAATTTCCCTTCTGTTCTCGTACTTCAGACGGAGACACATGGTAGAAAATAGGTAGCACTGTTAAAGTTTGTTTACATTTACACCTACGTTTACTAGTACTACTTTTGCAATCCATGATCGCCACGAGCTCATCAAGGCACCACTTGGAATTAGCATAGTTTTCGGAAAATACAATAACTGCAATCCTTGATGTTTTGATTGCCTGCACCAGCTCTGTCCAAATCGTCTTTCCTCTTTCAAGGTCACTATCATCTCTATACACGCGAATCCTTTTGTCTTTAAAAGCCTTACAGAGATGGTCCGTAAACCTTGTGCGAGTATCTTCGCCACGAAAACTAATGAAGACGTCATACTCATATTTACTGCAAGTGCAAGGTGTGGTTCGTAAGGACCAAGACGGCATGGTTATTAGTTGCAGCACACAATAGTCCAGAATGAAGAGTAATTGGAGGTCAGCCTATGTGTATCTTTTATTTTTCGTGAGAGAAGAGCCTATTTATGTCAATATCATCAAAATGTTAGAGAAAAAAAGTCAAACAAGAAGCTGCCAATGGGGTCTACATATTATGTTAAATAATATCCTTACATATGTCATTCTATTCGTCATCTACTAGTGCTTACGTGAACCGGCACCCAATCCAATTATTGATTGGACTACTTATGGTAAAATTCAAAGGTTTTCGTTCATAAAAAAAAAGAAAAAAAAATGTCCCACATAGTGATAAACTAAAAAAGTTGACCAGATTGCAGGAATGTTTTGAAGGAGTTTCCTTGCAAGCGAGTGATCCATCTTTTTCGAGAAGCAAACCAATGTGCTGATGCATTGACTAAAATGGGAGCACAATTATTGATTGGACTACTTATGGTAAAATTCAAAGGTTTTCGTTCATAAAAAAAAGAAAAAAATAATGTCCCACATAGTGATAAACTAAAAAAGTTGACCAGATTGCAGGAATGTTTTAAAGGAGTTTCCTTGCAAGTGAGTGATCCATCCTTTTCGAGAAGCAAACCAATGTGCTGATGCATTGGCTAAAATGGGAGCACAATCAGTGTATAGTTTTGATGTTTTTTGTAACCCACCGTATGTGGTGGAAGCTATTTTGACTGCTGATAAAGCTAATATGTATTGTAATAGACTGATAAATACTTAGTTTTAATATTAAATCATGGTATACCCAAAAAAAAAAGTTGACGGATTCCTCAAAAAAAAGAAAAAGAAAAAAAAGAAGTTGACAGATCGATATAAAGTAATGGGGTCTACATATTATTTTAAATAATATCCTTATATATGTCATTCTATTCAGCCATCTACTAGTGCTTTGGTGAACTGGTACCTAAGTTGGTCCAATTGTTTATTTGGACTACTATACAATTGCTCTAGTAAAAGTTAGAGCTTCCTGCTTCTCCAAAAAAAAAAAGTCAGAACTTCCTGGGCTAGAGGGGAGTGGCAAAAGCCCAATGAGGCTTTGGGCCGACCCAAGTAAAGCTTGGAAACGAACCGGGTCGATCGGCGGCCGGAGAAGTTGGCTGAAAGCTCGGATTTTGGGGTACAGAGAAAGTGAAACCTGGGGTTTTGGGTGGTGGTGGTGGCGGCAGCACAGGGATTTGGTGCATTGCGATGTGAGGGTAAAGGCAAAGGTGAAGGGTTTGAGAGAGAGACTTTGGTATTGGTCCAGTAGCGGCGATTTTGGGGATGGGTTTGGCTTTGGTCTTTGTGGTGGGTTTGTTGGTACTGGTGATTTTGGTAAGGCTTGGTCCCTGTGATTGAACACTGTGGTGGTGTTGAAGCCATTGAAGACACACACACACACACACGCACACAAAAACCCACCAACCAACAAAAAAGTTATAAAGGTGAGATTTTTGGAGTGAAATTATTGGAAAAATGTGATTTTTAGGTGATTTTGGAGATGGGTTTTGGTAGGGTTTGGATGAAGGGGGTGGTGGGAGATGGAGAAGCCATGTTGGATATGGAGTGAGATTTTTAGATTTAGAGAGGGACTTTTAAGAGTTGGAGATAAGAGGAAGAGGGAGAGTTTGGGAAGTGGCAGCTGTGTAGGACTAGGACTCAGCTGAATTGTGCTTTTAGGGGAAAAATTGCTGAATAGACTATTTCCAACAAAATATTAGGGGCATGGAATGCGTTCAAACTTATTTAGTTAGTTGGACTCTTTTTGAAAGTCGAGTTTGGCAAACTTGACTTTGGGCTGGAAAGCAAACACTATAGTGGCATTTTTTTTTAGTGGTGTTTTTCAAAAATGCCACTAAAAAAAAATGCCACCATAGTGTTTGCTTTCCAGCCTAAAGTCGAGTTTGCCCAACTCGACTTTCAAAAAGAGTCCAACTAACTAAATAAGTTTGAACGCATTCCATGCGCCTAATATTTTGTTGGAAATAGTCTATTCAGCAATTTTTGCCGGGCTTTTAGATTCAGACATTGAAATATTTTCCTTTCTTTCATAATTTTTGTTGGGATTTTTAGGCTTAGGTTTCAACTATATTTGCTAGATTTAGAGCATCCACATCAACTCGTTTAAATTTTCTGTCTATTTTACACGAAAAAACCTATTTTTTATTTTATTTTACACATCACTTTTACAAAACACCCATATCAGTTCATCTATTCTATCACCTCTTTTATTTAAATAATCAATTTCTCAATTATTTTATTATTTCTCTCAACCAACCCATTTTTATACGCATGCTCTCTCTCTCTCTCTCTCTCTCTCTCTACCTATTTATTGTGATTTGTTGCTCTCCCTCTTCTATCTCTCTATACCCATCTCTCTCCCTCTCGGTCTATCTCTCTATACCCATCTCTCTCCCTCTCAGCCATAAGCTCCGATCCACATCATCTCAGTCACAGCATAGATCCACAACTCTAATCACAGCTCCGATCCACAGCTGCACTGATCCACAGCTTCGATCCACAGCTGCACTGATCCACAGTTTCGATCCACAACTGCACTGATCCACAGCTCCGATCACAAGCACCGATCTCCCTAGCTCCGATCAGGCAAGACTCATACCCACGAGCTCCAATCAAGCGAGACCCACAAGCTCCGATCGTTCCAGTCAAGCACCAATCATTCCGATAAGCACTGATCTGTCTCTTTGTTGTTTATCCGTTTGGGTTTGTTTGTGTGTGGGTGTGTTTGTGTATCTCCGTTTTTTTTTTTTTTTTTTTTTTTTTTTTTTTTTTTGAGCAAGTGTATCTTTGTGTTGATTTTTCTGTGTGGATGTGTTTGTGTGTGGGTGTGTTTGTGTGCATCTGAGGAAAAAGAAGAAGATGAAAAGAGGAGAAGTTACTGAGTTTGTTGAGCACGGAGAAGAGAGAAAAAAGGGAGCGAACGGGAAATTAATAAAATAATAAATGGATGAGCTACAGTAACCATGTATATTTACACGGTTACTGTAGCTCGTGTAGAGATATACACATTTTTACACAATTTAGAAGCACTGATGTGGAGCATTTCTAGGTCAAAATGTGTAAAAAGAGCTGTTTTTTGTATTTTACAAGATTATCCATGGACTGATGTGAATGTTCTTATGTCAATATCATCAAAATGTTAGAGAAAAAAAGTCAAACAAGGAGCTGCCAATGGGGTCTACATATTATGTTAAATAATATCCCTAGAGCACTCATAGCAGTGGAGGCATATTACTATATTGCTAAAATTTAGCTCCACAAACACAAAAATCTTGCTGCAGCAGTGGAGCTAAATCTAAAAATTTTAGCTCCATTGCTATAGTGCACATCTATAGATAGATGTGCACTGCTCATGAGAGCTAAAAAAATATATATATTATTTTATTCTCCCCACTTGCTCTCTCTTATCACCGTGCCTCTCTCTCTCTCTCTTGTTCACTCTTATCTCCATCTCTGAAGCTCATCTATCTCAACTCCGGTTTGAAGCTCATAGTCAACATTGCCTTCGCTGGCCTCAACGTCACTGGCCCAAGCCGACCTAAGCCCCGAGTCGTCGACCCACACCTCCGCCGATCAGACCCACTTCTCTTCCGCCGATCAGACCTACGCCGACACCGTCCTCCCCAAGCCGCAAGCCACCGTTGCGGCCCATGTCTCTATTCTCTTTGCTGTGATTGAGGTTTTTTTTTTTTTTTTTTTTTTTTTTTGTTTTTTTATATGTATTTTCATATGGGTTTGGTGGCTGTGGTGGTGGTGGTTGATTTTGGTTATGGTAGTGGTGGTGGTTGATTTTGGCTATGGTAGTGGTGGTGGATGATTTTGACAGTGGGTTTGTGGATTTTGGTTGTGATGGTGGTGGATGATTTTGGCTTTGGCAGTGGGTTTTGTGGATTTTGGCTATGAGTTTTGTGGTTTATGGTTGTGGTTGTGGTTGTGGCAGTGGTAGTGGGTTGTGGTGGTGGTTGTCATGGTTGGTGAGTTTTCTAGGTTTTTGTTTCGCTTTTCTTCACTGGTTTGGCTATGTTGATTTTTTTGGGTTTTTGTTTTGTTCTTCTTCACTGGTTTTGATGGGCACGGTGGGGTTGTGGTTATGCAGTGATTTTTATGGGTTTGATGGTGGTTGTGGTGGTAGGTTGGTGGTTGAATAAAATATTATTTTATTGTAGTGTTTATATTATTTTATTGTGTTAAAAGGTAAAATAACTCCACTGCTGTAGGGTGTGTGAAGGTAAAATAGATAAAAATGACTTTTTGTGTAGCTAAAAAGTTAAAATTTTAGCTCCACTACTGTGGATGCTCTTACATATGTCATTCTATTCGTCATCTACTAGTGCTTTGGTGAACCGGCACCTAATCCAATTGTTGATTGGACTACTTATGGTAAAATTCAAAAGTTTTTTGTTCATATAAAAAGAAAAAAAAAATTCCCACATAGAGAAAAACTAAAAAAGTTGACGGATTCCTCAAAAAAAAAAAAAAAAAAAAGAAGTTGACGGATTAATATAAAGTAATGGGGTCTACATATTATGTTAAATAATAGAGTAAACATTCGGTCAGGCAGTGGCGGAAAACCAATGTTTTATGCCAGCCAATAAAAAACTGCCACATCATTAAATAAATATCTTTTCTCTCTCTCTTGTGTTCTCCGTTTCACTGGTCTCTCTCTTCTCCCTCTTTTTTTCTTTCTTTCTCACTTGTTCTCTTCCTCTCTCCAGCTCTCTCACCCATACCTTTCTTCTCCATCTAAAATCAAATCCAATTAAAAGCTTCAAGGCCATCAGCCCCTCCCCTTCTCAACTCTCTGAAACTCTCCTCTCTCAACTCTTTGCTTGCTCGGTGTTTGTGGGTTTTGTGTGGATTTTCTTTGATTTTTTGATTTTTTTTTTGTGGGTTTCTGTGCATATGGTGTTGTCGTGGTGGTGGCGTGGTGGAAGTCTGGGTTTGTGGATCGGCGTGGTGGAGGCCTGTGTTTCTAGATCGACGTAGAGGAGGGTGTGGGTTGGCGTGGTGGAGGGCGTGGTAAATCGGCGTAGTGGAGGTCTAACCTTGCTTTGTGTTGATCGGTGGCTGAGTATGCCGTGGGTTTTTGTGTGTTAGAGCTGGTGGTGGGGATTGGGGTTGCTAGGTTTTTTTTTTTTTTTTTTTGGATGGTTGCCGGGGGGTGTGTTTGTGGTGGTAGGTGGGTGTTAGAGGTGGTGGTGGTGGTGTGTGTATCAGTGGTGAGGACTGGGGTTGCTGGTTTTTTTTTTTTTTGGTGGTTGCTGGGGGGTGCGTTTGGTGGTGGGGTGGTGGGTGGGTGTTAGAGGTGGTGGTGGTGGTGGTGTGTGTATCGGTGGTGGGGACCGTGTGGTTGCTGGGTTTTTTTTTTGGGTGGTTGCAGGAAGAGAGAGAAGAGAGAGACCTGTGAGACGGAGAAGACAAGACAGAGAAGACAAAAGAGACTGTGATGATGTGGCAGCCTCCTATTGGCTGGCGTAAAACATTGGTTTTACGCCACTGCCTGACCGAATGTTTACTCTAAATAATATCCTTATATATGTCATTCGATTCAGTCATCTACCTAGTGCTTTGGTGAACTGGTACCTAAGTTGGTCCAATTGTTTATTTGGACTACTATACAATTGCTCTAGTAAAAGTCAAAGCTTTTTTTTTTTCTTCAACCTATGTCAATTACATTTATAAGTTCATTGTAGTATAACTTGTCACACACTCCCTTAAAAGTTACCGTAAATTTTGAGTAGAGTTTATAATATGGTTTTGTGTTAAAACCTCTTTTCTTCTCCCATGTGTATGTATTTGTTTCTCAAAAAAAAAAAAAAAAAGATTTCATTGTAGTACCATTTTATGTATCTTAAGTGTAATGGGAAAAATTTTTATAACAAGGTTAATGCTGGAATTTTCAATAATGACAGAATTTCAAATTTTAGCTTAGATAAGTTGTTTGACCATTTTGGTTTTTAAAACCATAGTTGTTACTTGTATAACATTGAGGTTGAATTATATTAGATGGTTAGCTTTATAGACTTAATTTTAATTAGTGCTTTAGTTGGTTAGTTATATATATATATATATACACACACACACACACATATATATGATTCATAAACTTATCTTCATTTTTTTAATCCTTTGGTTTGATTGATGACCCACTAGTTGAACTGGTAACCCAATAATCCAACTCTTAATTCCAGTTAACAACTTTAAAAGTATGAGAAAATTATTAGGTACTCCCGGAGTACCATAAATGCGTAGTCCTCCATCTCACATGAATAGTAGATCCCACCATGAATTTAATTAGTGGAACCCACCATTCATGTGAGAGGAGGGAATACGCATTTACAGTACTCCAGGAGTACACAATAATTTCCCAGTATGAGAGAAAGTTTATCATAATATAATTTTATTTATCTCTTTTACCTTTTTTGTATAATTATGAAATTTGATAATTATAGGAGTTATTAATGGAAAATTATTATGATTTTATTCTAACATGAAACTATATAGGGTAAATTTCATTTACATTCCTTGAAATTTGGGCTAATGCCAATCGGGTTCAAGACTTTTCAAAACTAACCAATTTGGTCCCTAAAGCCAATTTAGTCCCTTAAACAGTTAAGGAAAATAACTAATTGTTTAGGAATTAAGTTGGCTTTAGGAACGAAATTGGCTAGTTTTGAAAAGTCTTGGACCTGGTTGGCATTAATTTAAACCTTAGGGTATGTTAGTGGAATTTACCAGTTATGTATTAGCCTTTTATTATGATTGTATTTGTATATGAAATTATATATTCTTTTTTTTAAAGACCAATATTCTAATGGAGAGTATAATTCGGGAATAGATTTATATATATAAATATATATATATATATATATATATATATATATATATATAGATAGAAGAATTTCAATGCATTTCATTAAGGAAGATTGTTCAAATTAGCATGAAATAAAAATTCAAGTCATTCAAGGTCTGGTGGCACATCTTCCAAAACTTATGGAATAGAATTTAAACTCAATTCTCTATATATTATAGATTATAGATTAGGCTTAAGTAGGGCTAATTATGTTATATTAATTGAGTAATGCTTTTTCTCAATATATATATATATATATATATATTTTGGAGTATTCTAAGCAAGAATCTTGTAACTTAATTGTCATATCATAGTATTTACAATAGAGATATCCAAAGTTTAAATACCCACACTCCTAATTATCAATTAAAAAAAAAAAAAAGTAATGCTAAAGGTATTGGTACAAATTTTTCTACACATGCAATATTTATTAATTATTTTGCTAAAAGCCCCAAATCAAAATGAGTATTGCTAACATATGACATGCAGCATTTGTTTATCAAAATGAGTACTGCTAACATATGATATGCAGCATTTGTTTATTATGTCGTTGACACTGCTTGTGCAGAAGTGCTTGACAAAGATGAATTCTTGTGGCAGCTTGGGGTTTGAACAAAGGGAGAGGCGATCTGACCATGAGGGAGAGAGGGAGAGGTGATCTGAGCAAAGAAGAAGAAGAAGCAATAGGAGCGGCAGTAGAGAGAGAAGAAAGAGGTTGTGGGTTTGGGATGAGAGAGGGGTGAAAGATTAGATTTGAAAGGGTATGTGAGTGTTCACTATTTTACTGTGTTTTTAGATGTGATAGGAGAGAGTGGGATATTAAATGAAAATAATAATAATAATAATAATGAATAAAAATGATTATCTGATCTATATATAAAATAATAGGTGAAGAAGAGAGAGTGTGGAATTGAATTCCAAATTAGAACTCTAATTTTGTGCCATTTGTCTAGAATTTGAAATTGAAGTTGAATTTTGCATCATGTGGCTAAATGTATGTGGGTTCATTCTCATTAAAACCACTTCTATGTATTGGGTCAAGTGAGTTACTATGCTAATTAAGTTTTTTCTTGATTTTGTAGTCAAACATGAAAACCAAAGAGATTAATATCGGTGATAAGAACTTGGTTTGGGTACATTGCATAATTTCCAAAAAGATAGCAAAGCCAGAGTTTGCATCTTTGTTATAAATTGCTTACAAAGTTTGCATCTTTACATTTGCACTGAGTTTTGGATTAAAGTGCTTTCTTCTTGGTTCTGACATTGAGTTTTGTTTACTATTCACTTACAAAGTTTGCATCTTTACATTTGTTATAAATTGCTAATATGTGATTAGATGCACATTATGCCTAAAATTCACTATCCTTATATTTGGCTTTTTGTTCAGGTTTGACACCTATAACAATGAAGAAAGCACTGCTGTGGACCGATGGATGATACTTTTTGCAGGCTGCAAATGAACTTAGTGATCAATGGAATCTCACGCGAATTGGAGAGGACTCAGCTGTAGATGTCTGGATGGCAGATGTAAGTCACTATGTTTTTAAAATGTTCAATGAAGGTAAAGGTTATGAACAATGTAAATTTTCCGAAGAGAGATTTATTATTCTATATTTACGCAAGTTTGGTCGCCTTCTTGGAGTGGATCACTCCACCCTGTCTTTCTACTGGAATTTTTTATTCAGATTGTTACAATTTAATTCGAAATTTTATTTGAATTTTCCTATTGTTGTTACTATCATATATTATCATTCCAATTGTTCAATTAGAATCTGAAATTGGAGTCCAATTTTACTATACACGTGTACAATCTAATTATTTTTAATTTTGCTGTCATGTGCAGAAACCAATGAGATGAAATTAATAACACATTAAACACTCATACTTTGGGAATCGGTAGTACCAATCTAAATCCATTGGACCTGCTTCGTGATAATACAACTATGAAGGATGTATAAAAACACACACAAACCCCTCTCTCTATAAAAAGAGATTGGAGAGAATTTCTTTTATCAGCCATAGAACTTCAGAGGTTTTTTCTTCACACAAATGCCCATCATGTTACAAAATGACCCATCGTAAAACTACAAAATGAGTACAACTCTGAGGGTTTTTTTTTTTTTTTTTTTTTTTTTTTAATTTTAAATTTTTTAAGCTGCGAAAATTTCAATCACCAATAGAGATTGAAGATTCAAAAGCGTGAATGGATCTTTTGGATAAACATTGTCATCAAGGTTCATATTTCTGTGTAAAATATATTGTAAGCGACTAAATTTCTAGTTTGAAATTAATCAAACAAGTAAAATAGTTTCACAAATGCGAATTTTGTATTGATGATTGTGTGGTACAATTCTCTGGAATTACAAAAGAGTGATCCTCTGATTCGATCTCCTTGCAAAACTTATTGATTAGATTTATGGTAATGTGGATTTGACTTGAACACAAAATATCCTTCAATTTGGTTGAGGGATGGATTGAAGATTACTGAAACGGAATTACAATGAATCTCTGGCTATGAGCTTGTTTAGAAATCCTTTGTTCTTCGCGTTCTTCGTGCGTTCTTCGTCTTCGAAGGTTTTGTGGTGGAAGTTCTTCGGAGCTTTAGAGGCTTGAATCCGTTGAGCTTCAATGATTTGTGATTTATTGATGTTTTCAGACACTTTTGGCTGGATTCCTGTGAACTTTAGGATCTAGGCAGATGATCTGGATGATTCTGCTTCGAATGTTCTCCGATTTTGGGGTTGAAGTTCTTGAAGTTCTTGAAGGCTTTGAGGCTTGATCTTCGCAGAGCTTCTTCACTTCTAAATTTTTTTTGGTCCCCTCAAATGTCTCAGGAAGGCTTCTATTTATAGAAGTTTTGGGGTGGGTGAGCGACACGTGGCGGAGCTTGATTGGTGACACATGTCACAGCTTGATTGGTCCGCTTAAGTCATCGCTTACACGTGCGAGGTTGCTTGAGTCATCGCTTACACGTGCGAGGTCGCTTGAGTCATCGCTTACACGTGCGCTGATGCGTGATTGGCTCTTGCATGACACTTGGCAAATTTCTGTTGGCTTCTGAATAGTGGTAGCAAAACCTAGCAGCAATACATGGTGTTCTGTAATTGGCTGTATTTTGTGGACTTGATAATGTGATGTGTCAGCTTGTGATAGGTCGGGAATTTTCCCTCTCTACATATATATACTGCCAAGTTTTGTTAATGAAATTTTCTGGTTAATAATATGAATTTAGACTTAACTGAGCCTTTTAAACATGAATAAACTCATGATTAATAATATATCCATTCCCATGCGGTAGCTTCGAAAAAGTCAAATTAGAATTTTAAATTAGAGTCAAATTTTGTGCCATGTGTTTAGATTTATATGGGTATCACATCATAATTATCCTTCCATGTGTTCAATTCAAATCTGAAATTGGAGTCCAATTTTTCTCCATCTATCTAAATTTAAATGGGATCAAGTTATAATTATCCTTGTGCTTTTATTTTATTTTATTTTTTAAATTTAATTTTTTTGCTCAATAAGACGCTGTGCACTTCTTTAATATCAGAGCCGCCTATTTCAAGTTCACCTCCCCTTCTAAAATCAGTATTCTTTAATACCAGGTTCCGCCTATTAGATTTCTGTATCTTATATAGGAAGAGGATCATATGGTGGAAATTGATTTAATTTTAAATAATACGAATACTATCTTTGAGAGCACTTGACATGAATCCAATACTATATCAGAAGTCTAAACAACCACTGCATGTCATTTGCATTACTAATAATGCTAAATTCAACAGATCATTTTCCTAATGAGCACTTGATCCACGTGATAAGGCCTGTCGGAGTTGCTGCCCGTACAGGTGTGTGGAAACACAAGGGCAAGCAGATGTAGAAGCTGTCCAGGAGGCCAGAGGTAAGATAGAGCTTGAGAGATAAAGCAGCACGACAACCATTGTGGGAGAACAAATATGAGGTAATGTTTTGCCTTACCAAAACAATGATTAAATTGAATGTGGATAGTTGATATTGACTATATGCTGAACCAAAAGAAGCGAAAATAAAATTTCTAGAATTGGAATTGTGAGAATTGGAGGAGAGAGAGAGAGAGATACAGAGGCCAGTAGAGGCGCAGTGGTGGACTCTGTAAATGGCGTTGTCATGGGGGAGAATATCGGTGCCGTCAATGCTTCCTGCTTGGATCGGATGATACGACTCTGCGTAGAACACTGCATTTATTTTGTTCCCTCATTTTTTTTTCCTATTCTTTTCTTTTTCCCAAATCTTTGTGTTACTCTGTGTCTCAACTCTCAAAAAGATTGCACAAGGCCTAGGAGGGAAAAGAAGAGAAACAACTTGTAGTCGATATGGGAGTCTAGCGGTGAAAGGGACTTTACTCTCAAAATTTGTAACTTCTTTTTTTTTTGGTAACTTGTAACTTCAAACTTCGAAATAATTTTAATTTTGTGCCACACTCTTTGAAATTTTAGATTTGAATATGAAACATTATTTAATGACTTAAAACAAGTCCTTCCATCCATGTCCGTTAATGAAATGGTAGTTAAATATCATTTTCATTTTAAAAGACCTAATTCTACCAAATTAAAATTAGGCAAGTTAATGCTGTATCAGTACAGATCATATCGGAAAAATATACCGCACCAGCTATTAAACCATGTTTCGAGTGTTTCACATTTTGACATTTCCGGTGGTACAATAAAAAATTTGTGAAAAAAATACTACTTAAGTTAATATATTGGATTAATGTTCTTATGCTATATTTAGACTTATAAAAATATGTAGATTTTAAATTTTATGTTGATAAATATAAAAATTAATTAATTCATACTAACATAAATATATACAAATATATATATATATATATATAGCAATAATTCTAAAAAAGTGCATCGGTGTCAATCGATACTAAAATATTTCGTTCCTCTTATCAAACCAAAACTGTCTCGAGTACAAAATTGACTCCCTTAATTAAAACTACAACGTTTAGTTATTATTATCTATCTATTACTATTAAGAGAATATCAAAAGTTAGTTCACTTTTTTTTTTTTTTTTTTTTGGTTCTTTCTTAAACACCCATAATATTTATCTAACATTATTTTTCATTTTTTCATTCTATTCTTTCTTTTTAACCCTCCTCATTGCCCAACACAGAAACATCCAAACCCCAAACTCCCACTTCACTAAGATCTATTGCTCCTTTGTCACCACAAGCCACTCTATGGAGGAGTTGACCACGTTGCTTCACAGCCAGAGATAGCACAAAAAAGTTTGGAAAAGCCAAGCATGATGAGCTAGACAATGGGCATATCAATGCCAACGGGAACTATAGGATCTCGGTGTGGTCACGGACGGAGTTAGGACTTGGAGTTAGGGGGCAGCTCTACTGCTATTTGTCTGACTTTGTTGTTGCTTAGCTGTTGAGTTCCCCCCCCCCCCCCCCCCCCCACCCCCCACCCCCTTCCTTTTAATTGGTAAAATTGGTTAATTGGGCTTAATTTTTTTTAGCTTTGTTATTGGTAAATTTTGTTGTTGGGCTAATTGTTTTGGGCTTGCGTATTTTGTTATAGATTTTAGATGTATAAATTGTTTTATGGCCTCTAAAAGGAGGGAAAATGTTTGAGCTACAAATTTTTTTTACAAATTACTGATATGATGAGTGATTGTTGGTAAGTAAAAAAAGTAATGCAAGTAGCGGGCCCAAGTGTGAACTAGTAATAATTTGTACCTCAATAGTTTGTAAAAATATTGTAGAAAAGTTTGTAGTTATAGCATTACTCTTAAAAAAATTAATTATATTGTTTAGGAGGACGAAATACAATTTTATATAACAGAATTGTTAAAAGTAGTACCTATGTATATGCTAGTAAGCTAGGTGTCATGCTCAACTTCCTCAACTCCTCCTTCTTTGTTGATGGTGAGCTCTAATTCGTTTCATTTTAGTCCAAACTTTAAGGGTTTAATTGTTTAAGTGTCCGTTTGGGAATAACTTATTTAGTGTGTGTTTGGCTCCAAATTAAAAAGCTAGCTTATTTTACTATTCAGCTTTTTGGTACTATTCATAGGTCTCATTATACTATTTCAGCTAACTTTTACTTTTATTTACAGTACTTTCAGTAAAAAAATTTCAGTTTCAGCAAAATAAGGGGATCCCAAATAGACCTTTAGCCGAAATTGAAATTTTTTTGCTAAAAGTATTGCAGACATAATTGTCAAAATGTGAATCATATTGTGAATCGATTTTTAATTTTTCCATATCGTATATTATATCGTATGGTATATCGTAAGATACACAAACATTTTATAAAAAAATTTTAAAAAAAGTTATAGATATACATATATAAAGGGTATATTCATTAAAATTTTTGAATATATTCAACTAATGACTAATTTACTCATCACTTGTGTAATAACATTTAACAAGCTAACTAAATAAATCAAACTAGCATGTGTTTATAACATACACATTCAAATTGCTTAAATTCAAAAGTAATAATATATTACAAATGACTCAAAGATAATAATTTTTTTTCTTCATATTCATCTTATTGCCTAATCAACCCCATCTAAGTCAATGCTATATCATCACGTTTATCATTTTGCAAACTTATTTCTTCGTTAAAATTTTCTTCATCGTCAATAACATCTAATTCTTTAAAAAAAAAAAATATATATATATATATATATATATATCTTCTTGGTATTTTAGTTTCTTGAACTTATAACAATAATGACAAAAAAAAAAAATTATATTGTCAATTAACATCTTATTCATAGTATAGAAAATAAATATGTAAATATTAAAGTGAAGTGTAAGTGTATACTGTGAGAAAAAAAGAAAAACTTATTAATTTGTTATTTTATTGGGTTAAATTAAGTAACCTAATAATTTTATGTTAAAAAAAGTCTAACAACTTGTTAGATTTAAATAAAAGTACAAATTTTAACAAAAAATCTCATTTTAAAGCATTTGTCTATGTATCGTATGATACAAATGATTTTACAATACGATATAATTCATATGATACACACACTGTATCGTACGATTCATGAGTATTTATGATATGTCGATATGATACAGAACGTTTTACACATGATACGATACGTATCGTATAATGCTAACAACTATGACTGTAGAAAAAGATAAAAGTTAGCTGAAATAGTACAATGAAACTCATGAATAACATCAAAAAGTGTAATAAGACTCATGAATAGTAGCAAAATAAAGTAAAAAAAAACTGGTTTTTTAATTTGGTGTCAAACGCACACTAAATGTAGCAAATTGAAATTTTGTGTACCGAATTGTAAAGGGACCAATCCATATGGGATAAATTGTAATTTACCCAAAATTTAAATTATCAATAGTTGCAATTTACAGGTATTACGACTATGGATAAAATATGGTGTATGAAGTTAGATATATTTGAATGATTTATTTAGTTTGATTATTTTACTCATTAACTTTTTATTTATTCCGATTTTACTTTTAACAATTTCTTAAAAATTTTATTTTCTTTAATTTGTGCTTTTGAAACAATCAAGTTGAAAATTGTGAAAAGTAGACATCAAAGAGTCTTCCATATATATCTGGAGATTAAAATTGTAGGAGGGATCATATAATTTACTTCTATATTTTTAAGAATAACTATTTAAACAATGAAGCCATAACAGTAGTAACTACCCTAAAAAAATAAATAAAACGACGATACAAAGGGTAATTATTCCACAAACAGAGAAAGCACACTTATTAGCTTTAGTGGTTCTTTGGGGTGAAGCATCGGGGATGATTGCTGAAGGCCAATTACTCTCAGAACCAGCGCGGGTGCTGCCGAAAGGGATTCCCCATAGAGTGTTTTCGAAATGAATTTAACAAATTTTTGTACAGACTCTGTCTCTGAGCTTCGATCAGAAGTAACCACAATAGTAAGAAAGAATAAAAGATAGTGATCATGATTGTAAAAGAATTTTAGCAAAGAACTGTTGAAGTAAAATTACAGACTATGTAATTTGTAAACTATTTCTAGTAAATTTTGTAATAGCCTTTAAGTGGTGGAGATACACCACCATTGGGAGTGGTTGGTTGGTACGTCTAGTGGTTATGGGCTCACTCCTAAAGGTTTGGAAGGTGGAGATCCCAAGTTCGAATCCCACAATAAACAAGTGCCTAGGAAATAACTTCATATTCTCAGTTTATGGTCACTAGGATCCTTAATGGGTAGAGTGTCACTATGCTCATGCTTAGGTGGGAAACGTGCTCTCGGCTCTAGGGGTGGTGCCACCTTTTGGCCATTTATATTTATCTACCTTTAAAAAAAAATTTGGGAACACCCTGAATTTTTTTTAAGCCAATAAAATTAAATTTTTGACCATAATTTAAGTAACTTAACAATATATTAGGCTCTTTCAAGTAAAAAGAACCACATGCTTTTATATTCTTTTAAGCCTATACTACGGCTTTACTTTTAGTTTTTGCTTTACCTGATACACTGTCATTGTACGACTACTTTTCCTCAAATATATATATATATATATATATATATATATTATGTTGTGGTTTATGCCATAAAATCCAATTTATTGGCATGTTATAAATAATTAAACTATTTAATTATATGAGACCATTTATAAATAAACTAATGGGACATTATTTTAGTACATGAGATGCATAGTATGTGATTTATGTGATTATTGTAAACTCAAAATTTTAGTTCGTAGTCGATGATGAAATTGAGCATTTCATCTGTGAAGACTATAACATATCAACTAAGATGATTTGTCTTAATCATGGAAGTGGAGACTTCTAGTTGATATGTTGATATGTTTTAAGAGTTAAGACATATTGAACTGGACCACTGTGAGATTTATTATTCTCCTAACGACTGTCAAATGAATAATAAATCTCACGATTTCTATTCACATCAACTCTAAATCCTAAGAGAATAATGAACTTGATCATAAGGTGTTGGTTGCTTTGATATATCAGGAGTGATATCTAAAGTCACGATCAAAATCTCAGTATGTTAGACAACTACATTTAATGTTGATAGAAAATATATTCTTAAGATGAAATTCATAATCTCTTAACAAAGATATAAAATATTCCCTTAAAATAAGTTTAATAGATTTGGTTATTTAGAGTGTTAGGCCCAACTACTTTAGTAAGGAGTCACTAAAGTATATATTTATGAAATTGGATTTCATAAATATACGATGAATAACTTAAAGTATTAAACCAGGTACTTAAGGATTAAGATATAGTAATCTTCAAAGTGATAGTCAACATTCATGACTTTGTATTACTATAAATATTTTAATGAATGGGTTGCATGTATAATAAAGTCTAGGAGTATAATTTATTAATAAGGTCTAGAATGCAATTATATTCATATAGTGGTATTGAATATTGAAAGTTCAAAAACGTGTACAAAACACCTTTGAACGTTTAGACCCCCAAAATACAACTTAACCAATTCAAGCAATATGTCAAACAACTAATGTGCGGAAACTTAACACATGCTATAATATGAAATTGGTTAAAATCTATCTAAGTCATAACATAATAAAACCACAGCAGATAATATAAAGGCAAAGATAGAGAGGAAGGAAGATGCAAACACAAAGACAACACGCGATGTGTTATCGAAAAGGAAACCGAAGTCCTCGGCGAAAAACCTCTCCGCCGCCCTCCAAGCGGTAATCAATCCACTAGAAAATACAGTTGGGATACAAGGACAGCAATAGAACCTCCAAGCCTAATCTACCTAGTGCACCTAAGCCCTCCAAGCTTTTTGCTCCAACGAGGTTGCGCCGAACCTTTTTCTTTTCTAGCTTCCCGGATTCCGCTACTAGACCGTAGCATCAACCAATGAAGATTGGCTCCTTCCTAACTGCTTCCCAGAAATCCAAACAACTGTCTCACAGTGATGATGATGGTGAGAACCAGGTTTGGTATAATGCCTCTCAAGGATTTGACAATGGAGAGGAAGAGAGTTGAGGAATTTGAAGAGACTCTAAGGTAGAGATTGTGGGTGAAGCAATCTGGTTTTTCTTTAGGGTTTTTCTTTAGGGTTTCTCTCTCAAAATTCTCTCTGGAAGCTCTCTTTCAATCGTGGGTAAAAGGGGTATTTATACTGGAGTGAGAGAGGAATGTGAAACGTCAGGTTTTACAAAACAGGGGTGGCTCGCGGCTTGACCTCGCGGCTTGACTAAGTCGCGAGATCCAGTCGCGAGTTAACCGTATGACCAGTTGTCCTGTTTTGTCCTGTAGTGCTCCAGCTAGCATGACTGTTCATCTTCCAACATGCTTGGCACGTGTGCTGCTTCTGGCGGCTTGCAGCCGCGAGTCACCCGCGAGTCCCACCCACGAGTCTCTGTTTTCTTGCACACTCTTGAGCAATCTTCACTCTATCTCACTCACTACCCTTACAACAAACCCACCTAAATACAGGGTTACTAAATGCTGAATTACAAGAAAATTTGACACGGAATAAAGCCAATTAGATGGTTGAATAAATTCAACCTTACAATCTCCCCCTTTGGCTATTCCGTGACAAAACCCTAAAACAGACTCTAGACTTAACATGTGAGTTGGGAACAGTTGAACAAAACTCACTCACACCTAATTCTAGAAGCTGTGAAGCACTTGAATCATATGAACATAATACTCCTGAAACACAACAATACACCATGATCATTGTAAGCAGAAAATTATAAATGCATATGAAACAGGAAATATGTGATCAAGCAAAGATGGAGTTAATAAACAAACCATGGCTTGATCAACTAAGTGAACACCACAAGGTAGTGATCACAGTGCTCATTCACACTTGGAATGAACACAAGGACATATAAGTTAACAAGCACAAGGCAAGACACTTGTATGCTCAACACTCAACCAATGCATAACACACAAGGCATATGCATCTAGGAACAATCCTACAAGGGCACAAGAGTGACAGTACATAAACCAGAATGCAGAACATTTAGATTAAAGTACTGATTTCAACATAGCATAAAGGCTGCATTAAGCAAGGTACATACCATAAAGCCTACAAACTATGCATAAAACATTAACCCTAAAAGCTTACAAAAGCACATGGGTACAAACACAAAAGCATTCTGAATAACATCATCAAAATATATTAAAGTTTAAACCAAGAGTATAAGTAATGAGTTAGTAACAGCTATACACCAAAACACAGTGTATCAAAACCATAAAAACACTAAAAGTACCCAACAAACATAAATCTAAAACCATAAGTTTAGAGGATAAGACTAAAAACAAAAGTATGACAAAAGTATGTGTGTACTCCCCCTATCACTATGCACACTTCCCTTTGAACTTTTCTCCCCCTTACTGAATGCTCTCCCCCTTTTTGTCACGAATAGCTAAAGACTCTCGTCCAACTTTCGTTGAATTTCATCTAGCTGATTCTCCATAGTCTCGAGGCGCATTTGGACATGGTTGTTTGTGGAGTAGAGAAGTGCCACAAGCTCATCAACGCGTTTCTGAATATGCTCAAGTACACTGTCGACTCTATCAGTATGAGGAGCAGTCTGTGCTTGCGGAATACTAGCCGGTGAAGCTTCAGGAACAGCACGTGATGTAGATGTGGTATGAGCAGGTGTCTCTGAGTAAGGAGTAGATGGAGTAACCAGAGAGATGTGAGCACTTCTTGGTGATTTAGAGGAGTGACTTCTGCTAGCTTGAAGAGTGAACAAGGAAATGGGACGTTGACGAGTCAACATTTTTCCATCTGCAGGAGGAATAATGCCTGCACGAAGAATGAGCTTCATGATGAGACTACAAAATGGAATAATTCCTCGAGCTGCAGATCGACATGCGGTCTTCCTCAAGGTGTAGTAGATGTGAGCACATATATCAATGGGGGCTCTTGTAATAAGGTCACAAAGAAATAGAGCTCTCCCAAGATTGATGAATGTAGTGTTGGACAGTGGGTAGAGATTGGTGAACATGATCAACTTCAGTGTGGTCAGCTCAGGTGCAAACTTTGCGGTGCTGATGGATGTTCCTGCACTGGATACTTCATGATCGTGTCCTAGGATTTGTAAAATTTCTCCAACTTCTGGATTTCGTTCATCATAAGGAGTTAAATTCACATTCTGAGGTCTGGTGATGCTGAGAAGATCTGCGATGGAGTCTGGGGTAACACTAAACTCTGTTCCTCTGACCCAGAAAATGAGTTGAGGTCCAAGATCAGTTGCATTGGAGAAGCATTCTTTGACCAGCTCATCCATTGGATCATCAAAGTTCCCGAACAAGTTTGCCCAATCTCGGTTCTCAAAGATTCGAGGGATGAAAGTGGTCCCTAAAGTGTTGAACTCTACCACCCGTTCCACTATAGTGGTTGACTTGTCAAACACATTTGAGTAGGCGTGTGAGTTAAGCGGAAGTCTGAACCTATCCTCATTGGGATCTTGAGATGCCTGAGATGATAAACGAGTCCTTTTAGCAACTGGTGTTGCTGGTTCGTCAGCAACAATGTCTTTACCCCTGGAAGATCGACGAGACATCTACAAGAGAACAGGCTCACAGCAAAGAACCAAACAACAATACCACACAAGATAATTGTCAACAAGATTCAGTGTAAACAAAATTTCAATATATAAACACAAACTGAGGATAGTGCAGACCCAACCAAACTTCCAACAATACAAAGAAGCACAGAATAACAGGTGCAGCAAAAAGGTGATAGTGCACCAAGACATAGATAGACAACACAACTGACAAAACTGTCAATGAGACAGGTTATCATGACCATGATATGCAAACAGATACAGCATTTGAACAATTAGAGCAGATAACATAAATCACTCCATCAGAGATATGAACAAGGGAAAATTTTTCAACATGAAGAAATCAATCAACCACACTAGAGCACATGGTTTAGAGACATACATTATGTTATCATAAAAACTCAGTAACCAATACCAAACACCAACATCAATACTTAAGCAAGTGAAATGAGTAAGTCAAATAGACACCAAACCCATTTAAGAAAAGATTTTCAGACTCAATAATAGGCAAAAATCAGAACAATGAAAAACACATTGTAACCGCTCAGCATGAAAACAGGAGAGAACAATATCAAACGCGACACTCCATACCCATTACATAAAGAGAGAAGTATTTCGAACATACTAACAGTCCAAACGATAACAAAAATATGCAGGAAAAAGAAAATGAGATTGAGAAAGCAAAACCCATACCTTTTCTTGATGATTTGGATAAGAAATGAAGCACCAATGAGGTTTGAAAATGGATTCACCAAGTGTTTGGAAAGAAGATAGTTTAGAGAGAAGATTAACAGTTCCAAAAGTTCGAGGGAAAACTGAAAAGAGGTTTAAAAACTGCTCCTGTTTCTGCAAAACACGCGTTTTTCGCGACTTGATTAAGTCGCCACAAAGTCGCCAGCTCAAGCCGCCAAAGCACTCAAGACCAAAAATTTGAAAAATTTTTCTAAGTGTTTTTCGCTACTGGAAGGTCTACCCGCGAGTGAGTCACGAGCTGAGCCGCGAAAATCTCTGAGTGAACCTCGCGACTGGACCTTCCACTTGCGAACAAGTCGCCAAAAATGACCAGCGAAGAAGCGACTGAGGCTCGCGACTTGACATACCCGCGACTGAGCCGCCGAAACAGGGCAAAACTGGATTTTTGAAATATTCAGATTTTTCAAATAAAATACTTTCCAAAAACACCTAAAACACTCAAAAATCTTTTTGTGCTTGAATTAACAAAGATTGAGCATGTGAAAACATATTTTATGAAGTACAATCACACAAATGAATATGGCATTTATTGAACATAAACTTGTGTGTTGTGTGTGGATATCAATAATGAGATAGTCTTTTGTCTAATGTGAAGCTTCAATGATCAATTCAACCAAGGCATACACAATTAGCACTAGATCATGTGACCCATCTCAATTATAGAAATATGTATATATGACCTCTCACACAACTTGATAACATAACTTGGAGCTTATCATTTGACTCCACTTTCAATCATAACATTTGATCTTTTTGATCTTTTAAGGCAATCATCTCTCATTGTGAGAGTGATATATGACATTTCACTTTAAAGAACAGGCTTTTGCAGCTCAATATCTCTTTTCATTTGGAGATTTACATTTGGTGAGCTCTTTTTAGCAAAACAAAAAATAAAGAGTGGGAAGATATATAGACACAAGTCTATGCATGTCTCAAGATCAACATAACCATTCACTAATCATTCATGACAAGTTTGAAGATCTATTTACAACAATCACATAGATTTCAAGATTTTTCCCATAGTGATATAAGTGCATGAAAACAAGCAATGCTCAAAAATGCACAAAGCCATTAGCACAAAGGTACAAGGCAAAACAAGTTTTGAGACAAAACTCAACAAAGTCAATCAAGCTTTTTGATTTTCTAATTTTTTATGTGGTTTTTGGATTTTTGACACAAGAAACAAAAAGATTGATAAAACAAAATTAAAAAATATTCACAAGAAGACAAGCAAACAACCAACATCAAAAACAGCAAGCAAACCAAACAAACATAGTCGCAAAGCATAGGAAGTATTAATGCATGGACATGTTGTAATGCTTATGCATGAGTACCCTTTTTCACCCATACGTCACTTGCGTTTGGGGTGATTTCCTTATAGGATTGGGTACGGGAGTTAGGGCTTTCAAACCTTCGTGAGAAGCTTTCCAAGCAGTTGGTGAATGCACCAATCATCTTCATCACGTTCATCATTCCGGGATCTCCATTTTGATCTCTAGATTGATCACCTGCCCAAATTCTCCTATCATTTCTGGTTCCTCCTGACCTTTGAGGAGTTGCACTGTTCTTTGCTCTCAGCTTTTGGCAATTTGGTCGAGTATGCCCTTGAAGTCCGCAATAATGGCACATATAAGTTCCTCTAGGACCTCTTTGTGGTCGTGGACGTGACTTGGCACGAGATTCAGACCTGCCCACAGACTGATTACGGGGATTCAGCATCCGTTGGTTCACCACATTCTTCCTCTCCTCCACCTCGAGCTTCTCACCAGTAAGGTCAGCTACAACTGGATCTTTGGCCTTTACAAACTTCACTTCTTTAGTGACATTTCCAGATGAACCACTTCCTCCGGTATATCCCAATCCGGATTTGTCTGAAAAGCTCTTTTGAGATGATATAACATCATCTAGCTTCTTAGTGGTGACCCTCTCTATTTTAGCATTCGCTTGCACAACCTCATTCTCAAGAAATCTCACTTTTGTGTAAACTTCGGACAACTCACCATTCAGTGTTTCTATCTCACATTTGGCCTCCCTATATCGAATTAGGAGATTTTTGTAGTCCTCCTCAGCCTTCTTCATTTTTCTCACAGCAGCCTTGGCCACCCTTGTGTACTCACCCGACTTCTCCAAGAGTGAGTTATAATTCTCTTGAAGATTTGCTGTGCTTTCATCTTCTTCAGCATCTGATTCTTCAACAATTTCCAGTGATTCATCATCACTATGTTCTCCAAGGTCTTGTACCAGCAGATTTAACTCATCCGAAGACTCAACATGAGCAATAGTCATAAAAGCTGAATAGTTCCCCTCTCCATCACAGCTCTCTTCAGATTCTGAGTCAGACGAATCCAAGTCACTCAAGGTCGTGGCATACACTTTACCTTTTTGATTTCAAATAATTCGGACATTCCTTCTTAAAGTGTCCATGCCCGTTACATTCGAAACAAGTGACACCTTGTGTGGGTTGGGATTCTTTTCCATCTTTCTTTTTGAAATCCCTCTTCTCCCTTCCAGAACTTTGGAATTTTCTTTTATCATCAAATTTTCCATTATTTTTGAATTTCAAAAACTTTCTGAAATTTTTGACAAGGTAGGCTACATCTTTGTCAACCACATCTTCTCCCGATGAGTCCTGATCTTCCACCTTCTCATTAATGGTCTTTAGAGCAAGAGATTTACTCTTCCGTTGATTGGGCAGAGACATCTCATAAGTCTGCAGAGAACCAACCATCTCCTGTACCTTGATGTTGTCAAGGTCCTTGCTCTCTTCAATTACTGTCACTTTAGCACGAAAACTTTCCGGCAATGATCGAAGGATCTTCCTTACAATCTTTGAGTCCTCCGTTTTCTCCCCCAAGTTGAACTTACTGACAACCACCTCATTTAGCTTCCCATAGAAGGAGTCAAAAGACTCATCCTCACTCATTTTGAGCTCCTCAAACCGAGTGGTCAGCATTTGTAACTTGGTGTCTTTCACTTTCTTCGTGCCTTCATAAGTGGTTTCCAGAATCTCTCATGCTTCTTTGGCAATGGTAATGTGAGAAATCCTGTGAAATTCATCTGGAGACACACCACAGAAAATAGCATTGAGTGCTTTATTGTTAGCATTAGATGCAGCAAGTGCTGCCTTATCCCATGTGGATTTGGCTGCCTCAGGTTTGGTCCAACCAATCTCAACAGCATCCCAAACGGATTCATCAATAGAACACAGAAAAGCTCTCATACGAACCTTCCAAAAAGCATAATTACTACCATCAAAATATGGAGGTGCATTTAGGGATTGAGACCTATCCATCTCAAAAGGGAGTCAAGGATCACACAATGGTAATGAAACCAATAGCAGTGTACCCCCTCTGATACCAATTGAAAGTTCAAAAACGTGTACAAAACACCTTTGAACGTTTAGACCCCCAAAATACAACTTAACCAATTCAAGCAATATGTCAAACAACTAATGTGCGGAAACTTAACACATGCTATAATATGAAATTGGTTAAAATCTATCTAAGTCATAACATAATAAAACCACAGCAGATAATATAAAGGCAAAGATAGAGAGGAAGGAAGATACAAACTCAAAGACAACACGCAATGTGTTATCGAAGAGGAAACCGAAGTCCTCGGCAAAAAACCTCTCCGCCGCCCTCCAAGCGGTAATCAATCCACTAGAAAATACAGTTGGGATACAAGGACAGCAATAGACCCTCCAAGCCTAATCTACCCAGTGCACCTAAGCCCTCCAAGCTTCTTGCTCCAATGAGGTTGCGCCGAACCTTTTTCTTTTCTAGCTTCCCGGATTCCGCTACTAGACCGTAGCATCAACCAATGAAGATTGGCTTCTTTCTAACCGCTTCCCAGAAATCCAAACCACTGTCTCACAGTGATGATGATGGTGAGAACCAGGTTTGGTATAATGCCTCTCAAGGATTTGACAATGGAGAGGAAGAGAGTTGAGGAATTTGAAGAGACTCTAAGGTAGAGATTGTGGGTGAAGCAATCTGGTTTTTCTTTAGGGTTTCTCTCTCAAAATTCTCTCTGGAAGCTCTCTTTCAATCGTGGGTAAAAGGGGTATTTATACTGGAGTGAGAGAGGAATGTGAAACGTCAGGTTTTACAAAACAGGGGTGGCTCGCGGCTTGACCTCGCAGCTTGACTAACTCGCGAGATCCAGTCGCGAGTTAACCGTATGACCAGTTGTCCTGTTTTGTCTTGTAGTGCTCCAGCTAGCATGACTGTTCATCTTCCAGCATGCTTGGCACGTGTGCTGCTTCTGGCGGCTTGCAGCCGCGAGTCACCCGCGAGTCCCAACCACGAGTCTCTGTTTTCTTGCACACTCTTGAGCAATCTTCACTCTATCTCACTCACTACCCTTACAACAAACCCACCTAAATACAGGGTTACTAAATGCTGAATTACAAGCAAATTTGGCACGGAATAAAGCCAATTAGATGGTTGAATAAATTCAACCTTACAAATATAATTAATGACAACTTTGGACTTGTCAAGAGTTAACAGAAAAACCCAAGGCCCATTGGAGCTAGAGTCTTATTTGTTCCCTTTTGGTCCCACTCAAAGCCGTATACTAAAGTCCATTTGGAATGGCCTAAAAGGTTAGCCCAATTAAATAATTAGTTATATAAAATGAGAGAAACATACAAAATTTCATAAGGGTTTTTTCATTAAAATCACATAAGGAATGAAATGGTGTGTATGTAAGTGTAAGACACTTTCTTATTCTCCCTTGGAAACTGATTAAGAGACCATATTTCTTGGGCATTGAGTGGAATTGGAGTGAAGATTAAAAGTATTCCCAAGTACTTCTAATATTTTGTTTTTGAATTTCATCACACCAAGGTACACTTTCTTGTTTTTAAATTCTGAAGCTTACATTGTATATGTTATCAATTGCGAATGAAGTAAATCCATTAATTTTCCACTGCGTATGTTCTGTATGATACAAACATGTATTTTTCCAACATATTATACAACTAATTGGTCAAAATCATGTAAATTTAGTTTTTTTTTTTTTTTAAAAAAAAAAAAAAAACTGTACAACTACTTTTCTTTTTTCTTTTTCTGATAATTTTGATTAGAAAAAAATAGTAATTTTAGTTAATTAAATGAATAAACTTAAAAAGTTACTTAATTTTTATATAACATCAATTAATTCATTATATATATATATATATATATAAAATAAACCTTTTATTTTTATGATTATGATTAAACATGTGATTGTCCATTCTAAGGAAATTTGATTAATTTTACATGAAAAGTGTCACTAAATATTATGTTTTTACATTTTTCTATCATATTATTAGTAATAAACTTATTATATTTTTCTTTATATAATTTAAAATTTTATTAATTATATTATTTAGGATGTCACTGGTTTGACCATCAGTCGGATCTCGGTCTGACCAAAAAGCCAATAACCAATCACGTTTTTGGTTCTTTCACCGTATGGGTTTATAAAACCATAGAACCCCCCCCCCCCCCCCCCAAATGAATGAAAATCTGGAAAAAAAATTATAATAAAACCACTAACAAGGCCCAATCCAAATGCCAATAGAAAAGCTCAGTACAAGATCAATCTCATCTCAGACTAAGACTATCACTACTCCAACACCAACATGATTATGTTTTTAATTCAACAAATATATATATTTTTTAAAATCCTTACTACCTCAGTGCC
This sequence comes from Quercus robur, assembly GCF_932294415.1. Lineage (NCBI taxonomy): Eukaryota > Viridiplantae > Streptophyta > Magnoliopsida > Fagales > Fagaceae > Quercus > Quercus robur. The sequence goes on along the minus strand of NC_065543.1, from coordinate 12,698,273 downwards.
TCGCAAATTCACAAGTCATTAAACAATTTAAACTAAAACTAAATCAAACCTAAATGCTAAATGGAAATAAGAAACTCACTTACTCTCCCCAAACATTGACGTCCATCCCTATTCAGCAACACTAACAACAACCACAACTGAACTCCACAAACTTTATGTTGTAAAACTTTATGTATTTGCATGTTTTTTTTTTTATTATTTTTTTTTTTTTATTGTTGTTGTTGTTGTCAATATACAAATTTTTATTTTTATTAAATTGTGTAATTTATTTTTCATGAGGAACATGAGGAACACCCTGAAAAAAATTCTTGGAGCCGCCACTACTTGGCTCATGCTCACTAGCGTCCTCGATGGGTATAGTGTTACTATGGTCACGCCTAAGTAGAAAATGCCAACTCAAATTACCCCTCTCTACCCATTTTTTGTTCATAAAAAAATAAAATAAAATAAAAAGTGGTGGATACACACCATACATAACTATACATGTCAATTTTGACATTGATTAATTAGTTGTGGATTCAAAAATGATTTCAAAATTTGGAACTAAGTTTTTTATGTGCTCCTCAAAAAAAAAGTTTTTTTATTTGTTGTTGTTGTACAATAAAACTTTCCCGTGCAAAACATGATAAAATATATCATATGTTAGATATATACATACTCTTCACCTTGAGAATCCCACGTAGTTATATAATCTACACATTATGAAAGAAAATATACAGGGATGAATAAGTATTGACAAATTACATGCTTCAACTGTTGGTGTGTGTAGGCCAAAATGGCCAACTAGCTCTAAAATCGTAAGTATATAGTTAGTTGGCTTTGTTTAGAAACATAATAGCATACTAGCATCTCGAGTCTAAAAGACTCGATTTTGGCGTTAAAAATCGAGTCTTTCAGACTCGGTTTGCAGCTTGGATCAACTCTGATGTGGCAGAGCTGCCACCTGGCATCCACATGGAAATCGAGTCTTAGAGACTCGATTTCCAATCCAAAATTTTTTAAAAAAATTCTAAGTCTGTACATGCCAGAAATACCCAAAACAAATTTAACAAACTTTGCCACTACGCAGATCAGATCAGATCAGATCAGAGGGAGAGAAAGAGAAACTCACCGCTACTCAGATCAGATCAGAGGGAGAGAAAGAGAGAACCTCACCAGCGCGGCCTGGGGCTCGCGCCGGCCAGCGTCGTGTGCGGCCAGGGGCTCGCGCCGGCCAGCGTCGCGCGCGGCCAGGGGCTCGCGCGAGCCCCAGGCCGCGTGCGACCCAGGCTCGCGCGAGCCCCAGGCCGCGCGCGACCCAGGCTCGCGCGAGACCCAGGCGGTTTCTGTTTCTGGTCATGCCGCGCGCCTGGGTCTCCGATCTCGATCTTCTCTCCCTTTCTGTTTCTGATTTTCTTTTCTTTTTTTCTTTTCTCTGGTTTTTCTCTGATGCTCTTCTTTTTTTTCTCTGGGTTTTTCCTCTGATGCTCTGGTGTTTGGTCTGAGTTGGTGCTATTTGTAGGCATTAGAAATCGAGTCTTAGAGACTCGATTTCCATGTGGATGCCAAGTCACGCCTCTGCCACATCAGAGCTGATCCAAGCTACAAACCGAGTCTGAAAGACTCGATTTTGAACGCCAAAATCGAGTCTTTTAGACTCGAGATGCTAGTATGCTATTATGTTTCTAAACAAAGCCAACTAACTATATACTTACGATTTTAGGGCTAGTTGGCCATTTTGGCCGTGTGTGTATTTCAAACACTTTAATATTTTTTTATGAGTTTCATATTGGTTTGGAGTAAGCTCTCTCTTGTGTTTATAAGACATTGTTCTCCTTGAATGATATCTTAATATAGTGGGATTAGTATGGACTTAGCCTTGCTTAGGCTTTACCCATATCACACGTGCGTGCACACTATGAAAGGAAATATTTATATTTCAGTGATGGGATGATTATTGACAAACTATTAACAACATGCGTATCTTTTTCTTTTTTCTTTTTTAATAAAATTTAAAACGGATATAGGTTGAGATTTTAATTATGACGACCAAAAAAAAAAAAAAAACAGAAAAAAAGAAGAGATTAAATTACCGCAAGTAAAGATAGAAATTAAGTTACCTATCTTTTCCCAAGGGAAGCCCGACAAATGTGCAGTCTGTCAATGCCTTCCTCCATTTCTTCACCGTGTCTTCAGAGAAATTCGGAGGCACTTCTGCAAAATTTCCCTTCTGTTCTCGTACATCGGACGGAGACACCTCATAGAAAATAGGTACCACTTCTAAAGTTTGATTACATTTACACCTAGTAGTACTACTTTTGCAATCCATGATCACCACGAGCTCATCAAGGCACCACCTGGAATTAGCATAGTTTTTGGAAAACACGATAACTGCAATCCTTGATGTTTTGATTACCTTCACCAGCTCTTCCCAAATCGTCTTTCCTCTTTCGAGGTCACTATCATCTCTAAACACGCGAATACTTTTGTCTTTTAAAGCCTTACAGAGATGGTCTGTAAACCTTGTGCGAGTATCTTCACCACGAAAACTAATGAAGACGTCATATGTATTGCAAGTGCAAGGTGGGGTTCGAAAAGATGAAGAAGCCATGGTTATTGGTTGCAGTACACACAAAAGACCAGAATGAGGAGAGTATCTAGAGGTCAGCCTATGTATAACTTTTGTTTTTCGTGAGAGAAGAGACTATTTATATCTATATCATCGAAACGTTAGAGAAAAAATTAAACAAGAAGCCGGCAATGAGACCAATTATTAGGGAGAATACTACTCATACATGGTAATTATATGGTAGTTGCCCTTTCCCCTTGAAAGAACGTTAGAGTTGATGATCAATATAATGTAATATATTGTGCTAAATAATATCCCTGTATCCCTGTATCCTTGTATATGTCATTCTATTCAGTCATCTATTGATAAGGCTCTTAAGTAGGAGAAATTATACAGTCCTCATGGTGAACTACGTCATTTGTCCACTATTCCAATAAAAGACTTCCACCTATTTAAAATTGCTGAATCAGTATTTAGTTTTTATTTAAAACTCTACAATTTTAAACAGGTAGAAGTCTTTTACTGGAATGGTGGATCACATCACTTATCCACCATAAAGACCTTATAATTTCTTCTTAAGTAGGGCCAAATATGTTATATTAATTGAGTAATGCTAAGCAAGCTCGTAGCTTTAATTGTCACCTGATGATGTTTCTAAGAAAATACTCCCACTTCTATGCATACAACATTTATTTATTATTTTGTTAAAAGCCCGAAATCAAAGGAAAATGTTAAAGCCACAAACTATTTTACATTTTTTTTTTACAAGCTGTTGATTTGATATGTGATTATTAATAAGTTAAAATGTGATGTTAATGATGGACACAAATGAGTACTATTTAGAATTTGCTATAGCAACAGTTTATAAAAATATTGTAAAATAATTTGTGCCTGTAGCATGTGAGTATTGCTAAAGATATAGTACAAAGTTTTACTATATATGCAACATTTATTTATTATATTGTTGGAACCCATCAATTATATTTATTTAAAATTTTTTTTACAAGCTGTTGATGTGGAATGTGATTATTAATAAGTAAAAATGTAATGTTAATGATGAACCCAGATGAGTACTATTAAGAATTTGTTATATCAATAGTTTGTAAAATTATTGTAAAATAATTTATGCATGTAGCATATGAGTATTGCTAAAGATATAGTACAAAGTTTTACTATATATATATGCAACATTTATTTATTATGTGGTTGGAACCCAGCAATTACAATTATTGATAATTTAGCTGGTACAATTTATGTAGTAGAATTTATAGTAGTTTTAGTCTTTTCTATATAAATTCCTCAATTCCTTTAATTTTCTCCATGTGGACCTTTTAACTCACAATCATTGCCAGGTCATTTGTTGTGAGAAGAGGGAATGACTCCTCTTGTAGAAGTGAATAATTTCTCCGAGTAGGGGGACATTTATCAAATTTAAATAATAAAAATATAATTTTTTTTTTTAATTTTACTTATTGGACAACCTTAATGTTTTTTTTTTTAATACAAAAACCCATTTAGGTATTAATATCTCTTTTTTTTTTTTTTTTTTGGTCAGCAACCAAAGAGACATGAAATGGAATGATATTGACACAGCCCCTAAAAGTATACCAAAAAAAAAAAAAAAAAGACTTCAAATTTTGTTAAATGATTTTATTTTCCTTTTGGCTTTCTTAGCAACCAAACAAAGAGAAAGAGAAGAGACCTCGCAAAGAGTGTAGGATCTTCGATGACCTTGGGATCACTGAAGGAATCATCAACAAAAACAACGAAAAGTGATGGGTAGAATTGGAATTGTGAGAATTTGAGGAGAGAGAGAGAGAGAGAGAGAGAGATACATATATATATATATATATATATATATATAGACAGAGGAAAGTAGAGGTGCAAAGGTGGGTTCAATAATGGCCTATTTGGTACACATGTTTTCAGTTTTTAAACAACCTTACATGTATTTTTACACACTTTTTCACCCACATGTATTTCCAAAAAAACTGAAAGCTGTTGTTTAAACATACGTACTAAACGGGCCCTAAATGGCATTTGTCGTTAGGGAGAATATCGGTGTCGCCTATGCTTCCTGGTTGGATTGGATGATACGATTCTATGTAGAACAATGTATTCATTTTTTTTCCCACTAATTTTTTATTTTTATTTTTGCCAACTGTCACTGTTTGTTTCAATCTTTGATTTTAGTACTCAACTAATTTATAAGGTTTATAGAGAAAAAGAATGGATTTTAGTACTCAACTTATTTATGGAAAAAAAGAATGGATTGGCCTAGGAGTAGGAGGGTACTTGTAGCCAAGATGAAGTTAGTGGTTAAGCATAGGTTGGCAAAATCAACTGGAGTTTATGTCATGGTGTAAAGTGACTTATTTTCAAGATTCTTACGTGCCGTTTGGTAATATTGTTCTAGTAACGTTATTTGTATTTTTTGGTAATACATGTAGGTGAAAAAATGTGTAAAAATACGTGTAATGTTATTTAAAAACTGAAAAATGTTGCAGTTAATTCTCCAAATTTTTAATTTTTTTCCACTCTTTAACTGCAACATTTAACATTTAACATTTAACAAAAGTTTTTGAAGATGTCTTAATTGAATAAACTTGAAACTTAGAAGATTGAAATGGACGAAAGTAAAGTTAGAGAACTAAAATGAATTTTAGTGAAACATAAAGAGTTAGTTTTGCATTTTAGCCTTTTAATTTTGTCCCACTCTTTAAAAAATTTAGACTTGAATATAAAATGTAATTTAATGATTTAAAACAAATCCTTCCATCTATGCCCGTGAATAGTGCCGGCTCAATGGGTGAGCTAAATAGGCAACTACCTAAGGCCCCTAAATTTTTACCAATAAAGATATTTTTGTATCAATGGAAGTATTAATTAAGCCCTACATATTCAACCATAAATAAAAAGTAGTTGTTTTTTATCAAAGAAAAGCCAGTTAAAGAAAAATGTTTTCATTGGATAGGTCAATCATTTAATCTCTCACACATAAATGTTAAAAGAACTCATTAATCTTACACTAGTAAGTAAATTTATACTCAAATTTTATTTAGAGATATCAAATATATAACTTTATTAAAATTTTCAATCATAATTTTTTAGTATTTGGTTACTTCATTCAATAAATAGTGTTTATTTTAGTTGTATGGTTATTGAGTAATGCGATGAATTATTTTTAATATGTAATTTTTTTTCCTAAAACAATAGATTTTAAATGAAAAAAAAAAAACGAAAAGTTAAATAAATATTCTATTAACATTCAAAGTATAAAAATAGACTCCACTTAAAGTAATTGTCTTAGGCCTTACAATACCTTGAGTTGGACTTGCCCAGGAATGAAATGATAGTTAAATATCATTTTAGTTTAAAAAGACCTAATTTTAACTAATTAAAACTACAATCATTATTATCTATTTATTATTATTAAGAGAATATCAAAAGTTTGTTATCACTTCCTTAAACACCCAAAATATTTATCTAACTTTATTTATCGCTTTTCATTCTATTCTTTCTTTTACCCCTCTTCATTGCACAACACCCACTTCACTACGATCTGTTGCTCCTTTGTCACCACAACCGGCCCACTCAATGGAGGAGTTGGCCACATTACTTCACGGCCAGACATAGCCCAAAAAGTATGGAAAAGCATAATGAGATAGAGAATGGGCACATCAATGCCAATGGGAAAATAGGATCTCGGTGTGGTGTCGAAGCTAGGTGACATGCTCAACTTCCTCAGCTCCTCCTTCTTCTTTAATGATGAGCTCTGATTTGTTTCATTTTAGTCCAAACTTTAAAGGTTTAATCTTTTAAATGTAGCAATTGAAATTTTGTGTACTAAATTGTGAAGGGACCAAACCATATGGGACGAATTGTAATTGACCCAAAATTTAAATTATCAATAGTTACAAGTCTTAGGGCTATAGATAAAATATTGGGTATGAAGTTAGATATATTTTTAAGTGATTTATTTAGTTTGATTGTTTTACCCATTACCTTTAATTTTATTTTATTCCAATTTAACTTTTAACAATTTTTGAAAATTTTTATTTTCCTTAATTTGTGTTTTTGAAAATAATCTATTTGAACTAAACAAGAAAATGTAATTTTAAATATGATAAATTGCAAATTACACCCCTGAAATTTGGGGTTGTTTAGATTTTATGCTATCAAGTTTCAAAATTTTGATTTTACACCCTAAAGTTTAGTTACGTTAACAATTCATCCTCTACAATTAGATTTTGTTGTTAACTGACACATTATCATGTTAATGTGTTTTATTTTTGCCAAATTAACCTTAAAACTACATCATTTCAGTGATAACCAAAAAGAAAGCTAACAGGCATAAAAAATACATTGTTTTGGCCTAAGCTAAAACAAAAACCTCTTGCTTAAATGACAGTGTTTTAGGCCAAACTCAAAAATCTAAAACACAACCCACGGAAGGAACATCTTCACCTCGGTAAACTCAGACGGGCAGATAGAAAATGATTAGAAAGATTGAAGAATAAAATAAATTTAAAAAACACAAAAAAAAAAAAAAAAAACTAAGCAAGCCAGATTTTAATTTTAAAAATGTTGAATTTTGAATCTTGGGGTCTCATTATACAATTTTATGATCTTGGGTCTCGTTAAAAATATAAATGCTATGTGATTTAAGTAAAATAGACCCGATCCAACCATTTGGGTCCTACCTGTTTTGTTAGGTCCAAGCCCAACAGTGAGCCCAAACCTGAACATTCTTAAACCCAATCAAATACTAAACTTATTCAGACTTAGGCCCACTTAATCTTGGACCCAGCTCCCTTAAAAAACTGAAGCCCAGTCCAAAGTTACAACTAACCACTCAAGCCTGATAGGCTAGCCCTTAGTCCTAGCCCAAAAGTGAGCCAAACCCGATCCAAGTCTCACACAAACCAGTCCACTTTCCTCGGGTCCAACCCCTGTGACTTGGCGCAGGTGTACTTAGCTAGTTAGCCTTTTAAAGAGGTCTTTCATGTTCTCTCTTTTTGAAAAAAAAAAAAATTATTTTGTTTTATCAATGAACATTTTTATTCTTAAATTTCTCCTTAACTACTAGAGGTCTAGAGAGCATTGATGGTGCTTTGTTTTATTTGTAGGAGGTGTGAATTTTAATGTTGCTTAAAAATTTTAAGTAATTTTTAAGAGATAGTAATTCATACTTGGCTCTTAAGAATTACTATAATTATTGATAGGCAAAAACAGAGTCTTAACTCTTAAGTGTATGGAACACCTAAGCACTATTTATCAGCAACATTAGATGCTTAAACTTTTGTAATGAACACCATAATCTTCCAATAATGAACACATGAGTGCTGATTTTTAAAAGGCAAAGCAGCCGACTTTCCTATTACAAAATATATATATATATATATATATATATATATTTCTATTACTCTCCAATTATATGCCACATTCTAAAATTTCTCCTAGATGAAACTATATTGTTGCATTAGCTTCATTTAAGTGGAGGCTGTTGTTTCTATTATTTTCATCACTCCTTACTTGTTTTATGATTGAAAAATGTAGCAAACTTGAATTATGCTGAATTGAAGGTATTTTTTCACATGAAATTTTTGAATAGTTTTAGAAAAATGCTATATCCACAACATTTTCACAAAAAATCTTATGTGACAGGTTGTTTGGTACTAGTGGAAAAGAAAGTGTTTTTCCCTATAGAATTACTCACCGCCATTCTCATGACTTCCCAATTGTTTGGTAAAGAAGCCAAAAGAATCAATGCAAGAACCTCATCATCAAATTCAATTTCTACTACAAATAATTAATTTCTGATTGTATTGAACTCATTCAAATGCTACGCTACAGGAGTGCCTTTTGTCTTCTTCAGATTAAATAACTTTTTCATTAGATACACCTTGTTGTTAGCCGACGGCTTTTCATACATGCTAGACAAAGCCTTCATCAAGTCCATTGTGGTCTTTTCTTTTACAACATTGTGTGCAACTAATTTTGACAGAGTTAATTAAATAACTCTCAATACCTATCTATCAAGAAGGCTCCAATCTTTATCCTTCATAGTTTTAGGTTTTATCCCTAAAAGAGGGAGATGCAATTTCTTCCCATAAAGATACTCTTCAATCTATATCCTCCAATACCCAAAGTCTTTTCCATCAAACTTCTCAATTTCTGAAGCCTTGCCTTCTTCTCTAGCCATTGCTTCTACTCTAACCTTAACTCTAATACCACTTGTTGAGTCCCAAATTATCTTATAACAATATTAGCAATCTAAAATAGCAATCACACATAAAACACATATAATTACGTGGAAACCCTTTCTCTTTAAAGGGAAAAACCACGGGACAAATTTTGAATAATTTCATTATTATCAAATCAATTACAATAATTCTTATGTATGTCTCACAAGTAAAGAAAAATCTCTCTTGTTTTTCTCTACTCACACACACACACACACACTAATTATCTTTCTCAAAGGTGGCAACACTTTACTCTTTCCTTTTTATTTTTCTTCTCCATGCATAGCTCTCTCTCTCTTGGCTATCTTCTTTCTCTAAGTAGCTTCCTCTTGGCTGCTTTCTCAATTCACTTTTGTGTTCATCTTTTTTTAGCACCACACGCATACCTTTTATATAAAAGCATGCCCCCACACTCTTAATTCAATTAGGAGTAGGAATCTTGCTACACCACGTACAATACTTTGCAAGGAATTAGGACTCCTTGCTATTCAAGCCTATCACAAACTCATTAAAGAGTAGTGATTAGATGTGGCTGGACTCCTAGGAACACACAAAGTACATACTGACCATGTTCTCTAATTTCAACTTGATATAGGAGTCTTCATTACTTTAGCTTTTATTCTTCATGGGTTGGACTATGGTGCACGTGCATCCAACACAAATTTGATTCTCAAAAAAAAAAAAAAAAAAAAAAAAAAAAAACTACAAATTTTATTACATATGCAACATTCATGTATTACGTTGTTAAAATCTACCAATTACATTTATTGTCATTTCAATTTGTATAGTTTATGTTGTTAAATTTGTGTTAGCTTAATATTTTCTATTTTAGGGTCCGTTTGTTTCAATGTAAAATATTTTCCGGGTATAAAATATTTTCGGGAAAAGAAAATATTTTCAAGTGTTTGGCTACATTATGAAAATTATTTTAGAAAATATTTTCAAGTGTTTGGTTGTATTCTGAAAATGTTATTTTTCTACTAGTTTCTCACATTTTCTCAACCATTTTCTCAGCTTCCAAACAAATTTCATAATAGAAAATATCAATAATAAACTTAAAAGAAACAAAATCAAAACAAAACATTCATTGAACTCAAAAATTCGGTGAAACGGAGAGAGAGGGAGGAAGAGAGGGTGATCGACAATTGAGGGAAAGGGAGAGGTAGATCGAGAAAGAGAGAGATCGGGCATGGGTGGGTCATGAGTGCGATCTCGCCGGTGCTAGGGTGCGACGAGACCGGTGTGATATGGGGTTGGGTGCGATGGTGTGATCTGGGGTTGGATGCGGTGGTGCGATCTGGGGTTGTTGTGTGCACGATCTCGCCGGCTCTACTCTCTCTTCTTGCTCTTGGTTCAGTTCTTTTTTTTTTTTCTTTTTTTCTTTTTTTTGGAAATGGTTTAAAGGTAAGCTTGGAGATGGGTTTTGGACCATAGGGCGGCACTATTTGGGCTAGCTGGGCTAGCCGGAGCTTGGCTGAGGTGAGCATGGAAATGGGTTTTGGACCGTGTGAGGAGTGTGCTCGAGCTTTCTCTCTTCAGGTGTGATTTCCGGAAATTGTTTGAAGCTAAAATCAAAGCGTAAATGATTTTACGCCCGTGAGCCCTTATTTTACAGTCAACACAGAAAACATTTCCAGTTTGACCTAATTTTCGGTAACTACCAAACACACACGTTTACGGAAAAGCATTTTCAGAAGTGGTTTGAAGCCAAAACAAACGCAGTGTTAATTTATCAACCTTTTTACTTTTTTTTCATACGCATTGACAGAAAAGGGGGCTTAGCCCCCTGACTCTTAAAATAAATTTCCCCTTCCCCTATAAATGTTAATTAAATTTTAAATTTTACTTATGACCTCCTGACAATATATATATATATATATATATATTAAAGCACGTACACGAGTATTGATGGTCCCTTCATATAGATTTTTTTTTTTTTTTAAATTTATAAAATAAGTATTAATCTTTTTTTTTTCCCTAATATTCCCTTTTATTTTGCCATTTATAATCATTCATTTTTGGAGTATTAAGAGAATATGTTCATGAAAATATATAACTACATAAATCTCTTTGGGCAAGACTTAAGTACAATATTTAAGTTCTATTTCTTATGTTCGCCTCTTAAGAGTCATATAGCTTTTTTCTCATGGGGACGAAAGTGTTTTTTTTAGTTAAATAACCACATGGCTGAGTTTTAAGATGAAATTTAAAGAACAACACCTAAAGTATTGCACATAAAAATAAGAATGCATATTTTTTTTATTATAAGAAAAAATGCTATGAGTTTTATGATTAAATTTTTAGGCTCTGATGATGTTATACCCAAGGCATTTCAAACCAGCCCAATGAAACTAAAAACGAATCAGAGAATCTACCACAGTACAAAGTAATCTTAGCAGGACAGTCCTTGAAGTGACATTTAGCATGACCAAACTTCTTGCACTTGGATGAGTATTTAGAACAAAATTCCCGCAGGAAAGCCTGAAGGATGGCACAATGCAGCGATGAAGTGACCACAAGACAAGTTTCCCCCATAGTCTCATCTTTATGCAAACTCATCCAGGTGAGTGTACAAATAACCTAGGAACAAAGGTCCCAATGGCAAACTAACCCCCGTAGATATCTTAATAGCGATAAGAAAAATTACAAGTTTGATGGTAGTAATCTTAATAGCCATAAGAAAATATGCATGTTTGATAGAATAACGAGGATGCTCGCAAAACACAAACTTACATAACCAGAAGACAATGAAATTAGCACGACAAACCCCATCTGTATCCACCCATAGTAGAATGCTCTCCAATGAATCCTTTGTACCACTATTTTTCGTGTTAGAAATACTGAATGAATAGTATTGTATTTCTTAAGTAATAAAATATACATGAGTGCCTTTATATAGGAGGCAGAGCGTGTAGTACAAGTATGTGTGGTATACAAGTAAACAAGATGAGTCTAAAGCCCACTAGACAACATCGCAGGAGATACGAAGACGATGAGAGACAACATCATAACAACAATACCCCTTTTGAGTTTCGCCATAGCTAAGAAAACAATAAAGTCTAAACCGAGGCTTAAGTTTGTTAAGCTTATATGGCTGAATAATAATGAAACAAGTAGAACTGAAGGAGCGAAGGTGGTGATAGTTTGGAGGTAACCAAAAAAGGTGCTTATATGGAGTTTGATTTTGGATGACATGACTGGGAATGTGATTAATAGCATGAACAACATGAAGAGTAGTTTCACCCCAAAAAGGAGTAGGAACTTTGGTAGAGAGGAGAGCACGAATAGTGTCAAGAATATGAAAAAATTTTCATTCAGCTTTACCATTTTACTAAGAGGTATCTAAATAAGTTAGTTGATGAATAGTGTCATAGGAATGCAAAATAGCTTAGAAAGCATATTGAGCATATTCAAGAGCATTATTAGATCGAAAAATTTTGATTTGTTTTGAAAATTGAGTTTCAACTATTTTTGCAAAATTAGAATATACTTGCAATGATTCAGAATGATGTTTCAAATGAAAAATCCAACTATGGCGGGAATAATCATCAACAAAGACAACCAAAATATCGAGACCCACCAATACTAGAGATAAAGGAAGACCCCTAGACATCAGGATGAATTAGGTCAAAGATATCAATGGACATAAATTCACTAGTATTGAAAGACAAAACTGATTGTTTTCCTAACTAACATGAAATACAATCAAAATTTTCTATGGGCTCTGAACCTAACAAACCACTAGAAGCCAAGTGTTGTACCCTAGAGGAAGATGCGTGACCAAGTCGGGCATGCCAAATTGTAAGGTAAGGAATCGAAGAAACTAGAGCAACAACATAAACAAGAGCAACAGGTAGAAGACAAAGGTTGTTCACGAGAAACATATGCCCAATTGTGGGACCGGTCCTAAGCTCCTATCCCATCCTTGGATCTTATATAGTACATCTAGAATAATCAAAGGTAATGTGATAAACCAACTCAACTAATTGTCCCACGAAAAATAAATTGTAAGAAAGGTTAGGAACATTAAAGACCATGGGAACCAAGAGGTTAGGGGTCGAGATAGAACCTATATTATGACCAAACATTATTAAATCATTAATTGTGCGAATATTAAGAGGGTGTGGTGCAGGTTCAAGTTGAGAAAATAAGGACGAGTGATGTGTCATGTGGTTGTAACAAGCAGAATCCATAAACCAAGAGGAAGGAAGCATACCAGATGAAATTGAGAGAGAAGAGGAATAAGATGCATTACCAATACGAATGGTATTAGTGATGATGTTTTGAAAGTCAACAGTGGAAATGGTGATAATGGATCTAGAAGACTTGGACTTTGCAGAGACAGGAGTCATTGGTTGGATACTCTTAGTGTTAGTAATAGTAGCAGCAAAAATGGAAACAACTGATTTGTTGCGTTGATAGCAAGTCTCAATATTATGGCCAAGACGTTTGCATAAACGTTTGTTGGATTACTGGCAACTATTGTTGTAATAAAAAGAAGACATGTCCTTATTCTTCATTTTGAAGAAAAATATGCAAAAAAAAAAAAAAAAAAAAAAAAGGACTACCAAAATGAAATCTACGCGAAAAATTGGGTAAAGAGCACCTAGACTGCAAAAAGTCAACTCTAGAAAAAGTCAATGGTCAAACTTGCCTTAAAAGTCAAGGTTAAATTCAACCAGCAGAGCAATGACGTCAGAAAGATGACCTAGATGATGATGTAAAAGGAGACTGGCAATGACGTGGCACATGAAGTAAGTTAGAGCTGACGTGGTAGCTGACGTAAGCAAGATGACGTCACAAATGATGTAAGCAGGTTGCTGTAGGCTCATAGGCGCGTGAGGTGCGTGGGCAAGTGAGGCACGTGGAGCATTGAAGTAGAATCGTTTGACGGCACATAGAGCACATGTGGCACATGTCTTCGATGCAAATTACTTTGGGTGGTGCGTAAGGGCACGTGAGATGCCCGATGACGTCGATTCTTCTCTGATGATGTAGATCGGAAGAAGACAATTTCGATGGTATCGGGAATGAGAGGATCAAGGCAAAATTTGATAGCAGCGACTAGAATGGCAGTGATCTTTAGTGTATGACGGCGACGGTGATGGTGATTCTGACGGCGACGTCAATAGCGGAGGCAGCGAAGAACACTGAGAAGACAGAATTACAGATTGCACACAAAAAATTCAGTGCAGTGGCTCTAGTACTATGTTAGAAATACTGAATGAATATTATTGTATTTTTTAAGTAATAAAATATACATGAGTGTCTTTATATAAGAGGTAGAGTGTGTAATACAATTACGCGTGTTATCTATATATATATATATATATATTAAACTGAAGCCTCTGCTAGCACCACAATTTTCCACGTCAACACAACATAATATTTAAAAAATAAAAAGTAAAATTAAAAACACTATTTTTCTCTCCAAAACCTGATACTTATCTTCTTTTTTTATTTTTCTTTTTTGGATAAAATCTGATATTTTAAGCTTAGTCTAAAGATTATTATTAAAAAAAAACAATCTGCAATAAAAGGATAAGTATCTACTTTATTGCAATAAACCCAAAAGAAAAAGTTAACTAATTTTTTAAACACCCTACAACCAAACTTCTTGAACCCTACGTTATAGAATATAATTTGTTTATTTCAAAATCTTTTGATTATGCGTTAATTTATTTTTTTTCTATTATATATTAGATAACAACAAAAAATTAAATATATATCACCATATGCCATAAAGATGATTATTAAAAAAAAAAAAAAATCTGCAATAAAAGGATAAGTATCGGCTTTATTGCAATAAACCCAAAAAAAAAAAAAAAAGTTAATCAATTTTTTAAAAACCCTACAACGAAACTTCTTGAACTCTACGTTATAGAATATAATTTTTTTATTTCAAAATCTTTTGATTATGCGTTAATTTATTTTTGCTATTATATATTAGATAACAAAAAAAAAATTAAAAAAAAAAAATATATATATATATATATATATCACCATATGCCACACTCATACATACCATTATGTCCTAGTGCTATTCAAACTCATAAATTTATTTGGGACTCTAATTCTATCATTTAATTTTTTTTAAATAATATAATTTTCTATCAAAGATATATATATATATATATATACACACACACACACACACGTATTTGTATTGTTTCAATAATTTATATGCCCTGAATCATTCGATTCTTTAATTTTATTTGTTGGCATTTTGAAAGTTTTAATATCTACATTTTTACGTTAGTTATTACAATATCTGAATATGTTTAGCAAATTTCAACGGTTATACCATGAATTATATAGTCTTTTAAAAATAACCTATTTTTCTCTTGTATTTCTCTATTGTGTAGTCATATATATATATATATATATATATATATATATATATATATATATATATATTTTTTTTTTTTTGTTTCAAAATTTTCTAGGTAGTGAATCTTCTTATTCTTTAATATTTTTTGGCATTTAGAAAATTTTAATATCTGAAACCAATTAGTAGATTTTTTACAAGATATTGCACATTCAAATAATGACTTCTTTATCAAATTGTAATAAAAATTGAAGGAAAACAGGAAAAACTCATGAAATGGTATAGTTTCATAATCAGTTTTAAATTTTATATAATTATTTTAATCTATCACACAAACAAGCAGGTTCCCATACATAACACGAATTTGCGACTCGTATAAAAAAACAAGATAAACCTAAAACCCTCAGCCTATTGCACATTAACATCGATGGACTTCTCAACCATTTACTCTAATGACCATGACGAAGAAGTCACTCCCGGTTAAACAAAACCAGGTACTTTTCATCAAAATTGACTTTCCTGCCTCGACCTTGACAGCTCCAAACCCGATGCAAAACGTGATAGGTGGAGCCAAACCATTACCTGACAATGACATAACACTAAATATATATATATATATATATATATATATATATATATTATCATGGAGTTAAATTCAACGCAATACTCTCTCTTTTTTTGGGATGGTTGGGAGCTGAAGTTAAAATATTAATTTTTTGTTATCAGCCGTCCAATAAAAAAATAACAATTTCTTTTATTTATGGTTTGTTTGAAGAAAATTTTTTAACTTTTTTAAAAATTTCTTCCCAACGGTCCATAGATATTGGTCGTTGCTCTAGCATGGGATCTGGATCCTATGGTCACCTATGGAAAAGTTAGATTGCTTCACAAGTAAGAAAAGTTCTTCAAAAATATATTTCTTTTATTTTTCTCTCTTTTATTTATTTATTTATAATTTTTGCTAAATTATGTGTTAGTTACACTTCCGGAGCTCGATGAATTAATGTTCTATCTTCTTATATTTATGGTGAACCTTACAATAAATTTAATGAGTGAACTTCTTTTAAATATGTAAGGATGGAACATCATTCTTCATATTATGAGAATACCTAAAATTTACTCGTCTTTAGAGTTCATCCCTATAGCTTTATTTTTATTTTTATTTTTTGGTTTAATGGTTTGTTCCATGCACAATACCAATTGTGTCAATTACTTATATACCCAGAGCTCTTTGACTTTTTCCACAATTAGCAGTATCCAACTACTGGGCCAATGTTCCAGTTCTGCAATCAGCATTTCCAACTACTACTACAACTTATGATGCAGTAATTGCAACTCTTGAAAGTGGCATCATGTTAACTCGGAATGCAAGTAATTCCCAGTCTTATGATGTGTTTGGATGGAAGGGGAGAGAGAGAGAGTAGAGAGAGGTAGAATTAGGGGCGGGATCACCCTGACCTAAAATAATAATAATAATAATTTATACATAATAATTTAAAATTTTATATTTATCTATTTTTTAAAAAAAAAATTGGGAACACCTTGAATTTTTTTTATACCAATAAAATTAAATTTTGGTCCATAATTTGAGCAACTTAACAATATATTAGGGCATTTCAAGCAAAAAGAGTCACATACTTTTATATTCTTTTAAACCTATACTACGGCTGTACTTTTAGTTTTTGCTTTACCTGACACCTTGTCATTGTACGACTACTTTTTTTCAAAAATATTATAATATATATTATACAACTAATTGGTCAAAGTTATGTAAATTTAGCTTTTTTCATTGTATAACTACTTTTCTTTTTTCTTTTTCCAATAATTTTGATTAGAAAAAAAAATAGTAGTTTTAGTTAATTAAGTAAATAAACTTAAAAAGTTACTTAATTTTTATAACATTAATTAATTGAATTCATTATAAAATAAACTTTTTATTTTTATGATTATAATTAAACATGTGATTGTCCATTCTAAGGAAATTTGATTAAATTTACACGAAAAGTGTCACTAGATATTATGTTTTTACATTTTGCTATCATATTATTAGTAATAAACTTATTATATTATATTTATATAATTTAAAATTTTATTAATTATATTATTTATGGCGTCACTAGTTTGACCATCAGTCGGATCTTGGTCCAACCCAAAAACCAGTAACTAGTCCATTTTTCAGTTCTTTCACCGTAATGGTTTATAAATCTATGGAAAAAAACCCCCAAAAAAAAAAAAATGAACGAAAATCTGGAAAAAAAATTATAATAAAACCACTAACAAGGCCCAAACCAAATGCCAATAGAAAAGCCTAGAATAAGATCAATCTCATCTCAGACTAAAACTATCACTACTCCAACACCAACACGATTACGTTTTTAATTCAACAAATATATAAAATAAAATAAAATAAAAAAATCCTCACTGTTTTAGTACCTCGTGGATTCACAAGTCATTAAACAATTTAAACTAAAACTAAATCAAACCTAAAGGCTAAAAGGAAATAAGAAACTCACTCTCCCTAGCCATCGTCATCCATCCTTGTTCAGTAACATTAACAACAATCACAACTAAACTCTATAAGTTTTATGTCGTAAAATTTTATATATTTGTGTGTTTTTTTTATTGTTTTTGTTGTTGTTGTTGTTGTCGTCATCAATATATAATTGTTTTTTTATATTAGATTGTGTAATTTATACTTCTTGAGAAACACCCTGAAAAAAATTCCTAGAGCCGCCACTGGATAAAGTAGAGTTGGCTGAATATTGGCTTAGCTTTCAACTAACTCTACTGTACTCCCTTTTGCTCCTCCTCTCTTCCCCTCTATCCAAACAAGCTAATAAGTAGTCTTCAGTCTTCACGTGTTTTGACTCAGCAAAAACTTAAAACAATTGAAGCCCTTCTAATCCAATTTGTTTTTTTCCTGCAACTTCGCTAGAAAATTCTTGAGTCCTTACTTACTGCAGTCAACACAAGAGAAAAATTATTATTATTAATAATAAGAGATATCATAGGATACCATTCAGAGTAATAATAATAATAATATGTGAATGGTGAGTTGACCCGCAATGTAACTTCCAAATAGAGATTTTGCTTCAAAAATTTAGATCCCCAATTTTGGCTTCAACACCACCCTCCCTCCCTCTGTCTTCTATCAAAATGCATCCCCATCTCTTCCCAACCATCAAATTGTCCTTGATGATAGTAACCATAACCTTAATCCATTTTCCAACATCTTTACTGGCGGATAATGAGCAATATCTCACTTGTGAGGCACCATTTAACTGTGGCAACCTTATGAACCTCGGTTATCCATTCTGGGCATCCAATCGACCAAACTATTGCGGTCACCCTAGTTTTCAGTTAGACTGCAGCAGCAATGTTCCGCAGATCAACATCACTGCCATGAATTACAGAGTCCTTGAAATCAATAACTCATCACGGACACTCAAGGTTGCTAGGACGGATTACTTGGACACGATTTGCCCTGCTGCGTTGGTTAATACCACCGTTGATAACAACTTATTTTCCTATGTTACTTCAGCTGATACAAACCTGACACTCTATTATAATTGCCGTACGCCTCTAGCTGCTCTTCCAAATCTTGACATTTATCAGTTTAATTGCTCCATAAACAATACCAACTTTATCAATTACTATACCCAGAGCTCTCAGACCTCTTTGGTAATTAGCAACTTAACTGGAGCATGCAACTACTGGGTCAATGTTCCTGTTCTGCAATCAGCAGTTCCAACTACTGCAACTTATGATGCAGTAATTGCAGCTATTGATAGCGGTTTCATGTTGGGGTGGAATGCAACTAATTCCCAGTGTGATACATGCCTCAAGGCTGGAGGGCTGTGTGGTTCCGACCCAACCACGAGTATATTCGCTTGCCACTCAACAAGTAAGCATCCATTTTTGTTGTCATAAATTCTTATTTCATTTCTTATCTAGTTGTCTACTTCGTTTAGATGCTCAGTTACTAGCATCTATATTGGTAACTGCCATGTGCTACTCTCATTTTTTTCCTTCAGCTAGCCAAACTGCAGCTATACCATAGTTTTCATTAGACCAGAGGATTAAGATCAAATGTTTAGGAAAAATTCTGATCAAACGTTTAAGATCAAATATAGCATCCATCATATATTTGAACATCATATTTACATCATACAAGTCCATGTGACCAGAATCAAAATCATCTGTCCCACACTCTGTTCCATACCATGCTCCACAAATCTAAATGAGCAACATGTCCCTTAATTCCTCATTTTATGCTATTTTATTTAACTTACCTGAAATAAATAAGAAAGAAAAAACCCAACACATATTCGTCTCCAACCCTCCTACTACCAACTTCCGCCCAACGCCACCGACATAAGTTCATCGGCGCTGTCAACTCCAGTCACAGCAACCGTTCCGCCACCAAGTCCAAGAAGAACTACAGTCGATTTGAATACCCACCACCATCGTCATTGTTGACTTTGTCTTGGCATCAGAAAAGTTGCTCCCTTCAATTCAAGAATAAGTAAACATTTTAATTCCTCTGGTCAATGACGGTCTAATTCCTCTGGTATTTTTTTTTACAGTTATTATATTTTATATTTTTTAGTAGGCTTCCTTCCAAAACCTTAACTCCCTCTTTTTCTCCATAAATTTAGTTACTTTTACAAAAATTTAACAAAAACAATAAAAACATTCACATGGTGATTGTATTTTAGCAAAAAAAACTATCTTACTATTAAAGAACCAAAAAATTATGTGTTATTGTAGAAGCTAAAGATAAATTTTTTACAACTATAATAAACTGGTATAAATACCAGTTGACTGTAGTAAATTGTTAAAAATAAAATAAAATATTTTATTAAGATTATATTTTTTCCTTCAATTAAAAAACTCAAATTCTCTCTCTTCATATATTATTTTAAATAAAGTGATTAAAAAAATAAACACCTCATATTAGGTGTATTGTAAAGTAAGGTGGTAAAATAGATAAAGTAGCTTTTTGAAGTATTACAAACTAAAATTTTTAGCAACACCATTGTGAATGCTCTAACTTCAAAAAAAAAAAAAAAAAAAAATCCTAGCAGCCTAGTATTTAAAAAAACGTTATTTTGGTTTTTTTTTTTTTTTTTTTTTGTTGGTAAATGATTGCATCTTAATGTATTTAAAAACAACGATTTTATGTATTTATAATTTTTAAATACTATAGGTCCGTTTGGATACAACTTATTTTGCTGAAAATATTGTAACAAAATAATTTTTAAATGTGTGAAAATTACTGTTCACTCTTTTTTTACTGTTCATATGTCTTGGTGCACTGCTCATGGGGCATGAACAGTGCACCAAGCGCTGGTCTTAAAAAAAAAAAAAAGAAATTGAAAATGTGCAAGAGGGACAAACATGAACGTGGTCGTTGTATCCAAACCAGGCTTATATGGATGCCTATTTGGAGTTTTTTTTTTTTTTTTTGATATTCTGGCCCCCGCTAACTTAAAGTCCTGGATCTGTCCCTGGTTTGATCTACCTACTTGGATTGGATCAAAACCAAGTTAAGTTCTAGGATAACATTTATTAAGGATTACGCTTTAGACACCAACATCCTCTAGTAGCAATTATGTGTTGTAACAATGTGAGCCATGAGAAATTATGAAATTTTCAAATCACGTTTTTTGTCCACTATTTCATTAAAAAACTTGTACCTATTTAAAATTACAAAGTTAGTAGTTAGTTTATGTTAAAAAAATAACGTAATCCACTACAAAAATATTATAATTTCTCCATATTCTGCTAGGCTTAATCTGGGATTGCAAAATTGATTAACCTTTTCTAGTATTTGGATATTTCAAACGTTTTCTAGTATTTGAATTTTTCCAACGTATACACCTAACCTTCCTTGACCGCATACCTATTATCAACCCTGTCTATGAATTTTGTTCTTTTTTTTTTTGGGTTCTCTTGATAGAATTCAATTGTCAATCAATTTAGTCCATTAGGGTCCGAAATTTCTCCTATTCCCATTTGAAAATCCTAATCAACCCTGTCTATCAATTTTGTTCTGTGTCTATATGGATGCTCTGATACTACTTTTCAATACATTTAAATTAAGAGATTAAATATATAATTCCACACACATTGCGGTGATTTTTTTTTTTTTTTTTTTAATTTGAATAACTAATTAACATGTTTATCTACCTTTATGAGTGTTATAAGCTATTTCTAACCTTTTCTAAATAATAATAATTACAATTATAGTCTGTATAAACTAAAATTATTTTCAAACCAATTAAAAATAAAATTTAGACATAGTGGATGAACGATCAAGTAAGTTCAAGATTCTTTCTCAAAGAAAAAAAAGTTAGTTCAAGATTGATTTGACTTCAAGGATAATTAAAAATGTCTTCGGAAAAGGCTAACTACCTTTTCCATATTGTTTTCAGTCCGTATTTGTCCTCTTCCATTATTTGTATATGACTCGATCCTCTAGCTGTCTGAGTTGCAACATCTCTTTACAGGCTGGGCCAAGATACTTTAAGGTTTTAGGCGAAACTGTGAAATGGGATCTTTTTGGCTGTTTAAATATCTACTCTATATTATTAAATTTATATATAATATTTATATTAAAATTTTTTTTTTGCTGTTTAACATGCAAAATTATTAATTAAGTTTTTGTATTAAAGTTCTTTTAAAATCTTCTTTTTAATTAATAATAAATGCATTATTTCATTATCTTCTAACTCTATTTTATAAATTTATTGTTCATTTATAAGGTTTTCAACTGATTATTAGTTATATTTTTTTATTGCTAGTGACAAATTAGTCTAGAGATCTTCTTGAGATTTGGTTAAAAAATAAATTTAAAGTTTTTTGTATCCAAATTCACAGATTTATCTAATAAAACCAAATAGAATAAATATTTTTTGTGGCGGGGCAAAATAGACTAAGCTAAATTCTAACCTCACACAATTTATTTATAGAGATTGAATGCCAATCAACTTTAGTTATCCTTTTGAGAACGAATTGATCAAGTGATATTAGAATACGTGCTTGGGATATATGTAGGCAAAATTTATCAAACAATATAATTCTAGAAAAAATTTAGGTGGATGGCATGTGTTCAAAGTTTATTAGTTAGTTGGACTATTTTTTGGAAATCGAATATAGCAAAATCGACTTCCAACCAAAATCGAGGTTAATATACTCGACTTCCTACCGAAAATTAGCTCTGAGGTGGATTAAAAAAGGAAGTCGAGTATAGTAAACTCGATTTTGGCTAGAAGTCGATTTTGTTGTACTCAATTTCCAAAAAAAAATCCAACTAACTAATAAACTTTAAACGCATGCCATCCACCTAAAATTTTCTTAGAATTATATTGTTTGGCAAATTTTGCTGATATATGTAAGTCAAGGAAATTGAATAATACTAGTCTTGAATTGATTAAGTTATGCTCCTCGAGTTTACTCCGAGGTGTAGGTTTACACTTGTTCTTATGTTACAAGGCTATCACTCTCTATTTTCTTCTCTCAAAATGCTTCATCCCCCACTTCATAGGGATCTCTCTCTTATATAGTCATTCAAGTTGTATCCTGGCCTTCCACTTGGAGGGCTAGGACTTATTTCCCCTGATACTTGTCCCATTAGGGCCTTACTAGAAGGTTTCTCTATTACGCTGTGAGTTGTGATGACACTATTCAGAGGTCATTCACCATTAATGCAACCAGCTAAGTGGGTGTAGAGTATTGAATGCGGAGGTAATGGATGTTTTCTGTACTCTTCCTTCTCTTGCTTGATGACAAATTTTCCTTCTTTTTCTCGGTATGTGCCTGATGGTCTTTAGAACTGGACTTTGGCCCTTCCGAGGACATATCAGTATCCTCGGGGTTCTCAAGCATTCTAATCTTATTGGGTTTGTGGTTGTATTGTCATATTTAGCTCTGAGAATTCTTTGATAGAACTTCTGAGGTGTGCTCCTTTGGTGTTGATCTCTTCTCACTCATTCCTGTCCTCGTCTTTTCATCCTCCCACACTTTTCAAAAAATGAAAAACAAAAGCTAAATGAATGCATAAACTAATAAAGAACACCTAATTAGACCAAGAAACAACGAATCAAGTGGCTATACAGTTTAGTGTTAGAATTTTCTTTATATTTTAAAATGAGAATTAATGAATTAAAAAAGAAAGATATAAAAGAACAAAATGATAGATCTAGAAGAGTGTGGTCACTGTAATACAACCACTAGAGGAGTCTTTACCAAACATTTGCCTTAAAAGCCCATAACCTCTAGGTCCTCTACCATGTTCTTTAAAAAGGAAAAATATTGTCTAACACTACCATTTCAAGTACAGATGGAAGATCTAGCAACAATTTTCCATAATATGGGAGAATATTTTAGCCTCTTCAAGTAATAAATTTTAGTTTAGGATTTTTGGTAAGATAGAGAGGAGTTTGGTCTATGTTTTTACTTTTTAGTGTCTGGGAGACTTAAATTAGTCATAATTCTGACTGTTTGAAAGAGAGAGTCAAACAAAATACACGTATATCGAGATTGAAATTTTTATGTATTGGCTAAATTTTGAGCCTTAATTAATTCTCTCCAAGGTAAGTAATAATCCTAAATTTTCTTCTACGGGTCTTTGTTTTTTTAAAATACAGGATTGTATAAGTATTAACTAATATTTGAGATTATATTTTTTAAATATTGTTGATCCAGGACTTTTTTTATGAGGGCCTTAGGCAATGGCATCAGTTGCTTTTAATGTTGAGCCACCCCTTATTTCTTTGTTTTCTAGGTTAAATCTTGTGGTTTACTTCCTTGACACTTAATAGTATTAAGTATTAACTAACAATCACTGATATTATGTTTATGTTTGTGCTATAGGATCATCTTCCGAGCAATATGATGAGTTGGGTAGACTTGGCCTAGGTATGTAGCATAGTCATGGCAAAGTTGTCAAATGAAAATTGGGTTAACATTGGTTGCACATGACAAAGTTTCATTTCTTTAATTACAGGTATTATAGCTGCTGTGTTTGGGATTATAGTAGTCTGTATCATAATATGTTGCCTTAGAAGAGAACAATTGAGTAAGGCATTGATCTTTTGGAGGACAGCAAGGAAAAATGATGAAAATGTCAAGGCATTTATATTGAATTATGGTTCACTTGCTCCTAAGCATTATAGTTATTCAGAGATCAAGAAGATGACCAACTCATTCATAAACAAACTGGGGCAAGGAGGATATAGCAGTGTATACAAAGGAAAGCTACCAGATGGTAAGCTCGTGGCAGTAAAAGTTCTAAGTGAATCCAAAGGCAAAGGAGAAGATTTTATTAATGAAGTTGCTAGCATTAGTAGGACTTCTCATGTTAATGTAGTCACTCTTTTAGGTTTTAGTTGTGAAAAGAACAAGCAAGCTCTAATATATGAATTTATGCCCAATGGATCTCTAGACAGGTTCATCTACCATCGAGATTCTTCAGCAACAAATTGTCATTTGGAATGGAAAACATTGTACAAAATCGCAGTTGACATTGCTCGAGGACTAGAATATTTACATCAAGGTTGTAGCACAAGAATTCTGCATTTCGACATAAAACCTCAAAATATTCTTTTAGATGAAGATTTCAACCCAAAAATCTCTGATTTTGGCCTCGCTAAACTCTGCCAAAGAAAAGACAGCATTGTATCAATGCTTGGCATGAGAGGAACAGTAGGGTATATTGCCCCAGAAGTATTTAGTCGTAACTTTGGAGGGGTCTCTTATAAGTCTGATGTCTATAGCTATGGAATGCTTGTTCTTGAAATGGTTGGAGGAAGAAAGAATTTTGATAATGGAGTGTCCAACAGTAGCGAAAAATATTTTCCAGATTGGATTTATAAGGATCTTGAACTAGGTATGGATGGAAGAACATATGGGGTCATGACAGTGGAGGAACAAGAGACAACAAGGAAGATGATACTAGTGAGTTTATGGTGCATTCAAACGAATCCATCCGATCGACCATCCATGAATAAGGTGGTAGAGATGTTAGAAGGAACCCTTCATTCCTTACAAATTCCTCCAAAGCCTTTCTTGTGTTCGCCTAAAGGGTCACCAGTAGATTCTTCCACAACTTCATAAAAATGAGCCGAAAGCAATTTACAAGGAAAAATACAGATTCAGCATTGGGCAGAATAAAAGAAACATTCCTCATTAGTCATCACATGTTTGAATTTCTTATATTTATGGCTTGAATTATACATGATATGTTTTACTCTTGACTACAAAAACTGATGAGAGTACCATACTTGTCTTACTTTGTGATCTCGATATGGATCTAATAATTGGAATTTCTTGCTCTCACTTTGTGGTCTTACTATGGACCAAATAATTAGAATTTCAAGGCTACAATACCAAAAATGGAATGTTAAAATTCTGTTGTCTTACAGGAATATCCCAAAAAAAATTATTGTTGTGTGTATAATATAAAGACAAAGAGACTAAGGGTCTGTTTGGATAGAACTTATTTTGTTGAAACTGAAAACTGAAAACTGAAAACTGAAAACACTGTAGCAAAATAATTTTTAAATGTGTAAATAGTACCGTGGGACCCATTTTTAATGAAAAAGTTGATAAAAAGTGGAGTTTGTGGGACCCGTGAACAGTATATAAGTCACTGTTCATGGCTGAAAAGTCAACAATATGCGGCTGGAAAAAAAAAAAAAAAAAAAAAAAAAGGAAAACGCGGACGCAGACGTGAGACGTTGAATCCAAACATACACTAACTAAATAAATTGTATATTTTGTATATATGATGTGAGTATAATATTGTACAAGAGAGGACGTTACATAGGCACAATATGTGTGAAGTACAAGTAATATATGTGTTTTGCAAGTACAATATATTGGGCCAAGCCAGTGGCTTAGGCTAGACTGACTAACTTATATACTAACATGCCACCTCAAACTCAAGGTGGTGAAGATGAAGCCAATTGGAGCTTGGATATAATCTCAAAGGCAACTAGGTAGGTGAGTCTTGGTGAAAATATCAGTAGGTTGGCCAACAGAGGAGATTCAACCAAAGATTGCCTTTCATGAGATCTTGATGAGTCATATGGCTGTCCATTTTAATGTGCTTGGTGCGTTCATGAAAGACATCATTATAAGCAATATAAATAGCGCTATGATTATCACAATAAAAAGTAGTTTGGGTTGTGGAGCATCCAGGTTAGCCAAGAGTCATCAAAGCCAGAAAAGCTTACCAGTGATGCCAACAAAGGCACGATACTCAGCTATAGTGTTGGAATGAAAAACAACATATTGCTTCTTGCTATGCCATAAGACAAGAGATTTACCATGTCGATGCCTTGCAGCCTTCGACTTCCCCGGAAGGCAACGCATGCTCTCCACATGTGTGGATAGGACTAGAAATGAGCGATGGGCACTTGCGGTCCCTTCCCCCTCTCTTCCCCTTTTGAGAATGGTGCACGGTTTGGGTGTGAACTATGACTAATGATTCATTTTTAATTAAAGGTAGGAATTGCCACCAATCATTGGGTATTTCCAGGTGTGATTAGTCACCTGACTCTATTTTGATTTTATTATCAATCTTAGGTTAAGAAAAATGTCAAGTTTTTCCTAATCTAAATGGATAATAAAAATTCTTGATTCTTGGATTCAGAAGTCTAGTTACATGTGGGGAAGGTGTTAAGCACCCCACAATGCCTTTCATGAAACAACCCTTTGTTTTGGTAAACTATTAATTTTTTGTCATTAATAGTTAAAAACAAGTTATTGGCAGTAGCTTTCGAGGCTTTCAAGAATTTGGGCTTTGAGGTTTGATTTGGGAAAGGTGTGTAGCTTTTATCAATGCTTTGCTAGCACATTGGAATTACTACCAAATTTCCGTGACGAAAATCTAGCACCACTTCGCCTTATTTTCATGGCAAAATTTCGGCAACATTTCAGGTCAGGTTTGTCGGGGCACGCAAATGTTATCCTCACCAAGCTTTCACAGTGAGAATATAGCAAGAAGATGCCACATTTTCAAGGTGAAAATCCAGTAGAGTTTCACATTAGGTACACCACGGTGCATCAACTGGCTTTCATGCCTATATATACGACATGCATCACTATGCTCGGACTAAGGCATGTCAAGGCTTACCAAAGTACCAAACACATGATGCATGTCATATACATGGAGAACCGATGTCAGTAGCTGACATGGATAGGGGCAATCACACATGTGGAAGATAAACACGGCAAACGGTTGGGTTAGGTCGAGTCAATCAGATTGTAGGTCAAAATGGACCAGGTTAAAAGATGGGTCATTTTAAATGAGTTTAAAACAGGTTGGACCAATTGGGTTGCGGGTGGGTCAGGCCAATGCTTATTTTCATATGAAAAAAATAAATAAACATTTTTAGAGAGAATGAATCAAATCAATCAAGGAAACGAATTACACATAATACCCTTTGTTGTTGTTGTTGTTGTTGTGTGTGTGTGTGTGTGTGTGTGTTTTTTTTTTTTTTTTCTTTTTTCTTTAAGTGGGCACCAACTATTATTAGACTATTTGTGTTACTATTATATATGTGAAGGAAAAAAAAAAAATATATATATATATATATATATATATATAAATTTCCGTATCCTTCCGATTCTAAAAGTTTTAAGCATGACTAAAATTCTTTACAAACATGATAAGAAAATCTTCCATGTTAATAACTTACAGCTAGAATGTTTATAATTACAAATTTACAACTTGAGAGAGAAATAAAATATAAGAGCACAAAAAGTATATATTTTAAGTTTACACATTTCAAATTTAAAGTTCACTAATGATATGGACTTATAGACTTTTTTTTTTTACTTTAGTTTTGTTTTTTGCTAGTTAGACTTAGTGTTAATAACTTTGTCTTAGTATCTAACTCTACTACTTAGTATTTAATTTAGTTTTAGACATTTAGTAGTGTAGACGTATAGTTGTAGATGTTTTTGCCTTTTGTATTTTTTTCTTTAAATTAACTCTCTTTTTTTTTTTTTGACAAATGGGGGTATGACCACTGCCACTGTAGCTACTAAATGGCTAAATAATGCCAGTGTCAGGGTAGTGCTTTGTGCCTTTATGTCTATGCACCTAACACCTTGGCATGTAGTTTAGATATTTTTTAGGAAAAAAAAAAAGTTTTAAAAAAGGGTTGGGTTATAGGTTAGTTGGGTTAGGTCAGGTTGGCCCACAAAAAAAAATGGGCAGGCCAAAGGTTGGCTTGTTTTTTATTCAGGCCAAAGAGTTTGGGTTCAGGCCAAGTAAAAACAGGTGGGTTTAGGTCAAGTCAAAAAATTTCGGCCCATTTTGCCATGTCTAGTGGAAGATCATGCGCCCAATGAAGCATGAATATGCATATACAGCATATGCCTTAAATGCATATCCACACTCCAAGGTCAAGAGCATCGATGATTAGGAAGGGGTTGCCTTCCTAACCACGAACATTCATCATCCGAAGTGCATGACTACCTTTACAACATATAACATGCACAATATATCAACAAAACAGAGCAAAAATGTAGACATATCCACACCTAGAGAGTGTGGCCCAAGCAAAGTACAAGGAATGGAAACCTTAGTCTAAGAAGGCTATAGACATGGTTCTAAAGAAAGGCTAGGAAAGAATGGATCTCACAAAAAGGCTAAGCCCCTAAATCTACTAATCTATGCCCTTTTACTTTTCTCTTGTAAGTTGCATGTGTGCTTCATCCATCACATGCAACAAGCAAACAAGAACTCAAAGTAGACAAGCAAATACAAAGCAAATGAGCAAAGGAGGTAAGCATGTAAAAGCAAACAAGTAAAGGAGGAAAGCATGTAAACAAACACGCAAATAAAGAGAGCCTGTGAACAAACAAACACACAAAGAGAGTATGTATTCACAAGGGAAAAATGTAGGTTTGGATTTGGTTTCTATGGATTTATTGAATTGAATTATGGACAACATGCATGCCAACAAGCAAAGCTCCTAAAAGTGGGTCTTGAGATTTCATGTATAAAGATGGGTGTGAACTCACACCAAATCATATCTTGGAGCAATGCTTGATGACTTGGACAAACAAGCAAGAAAACACATATGAACAAGACAAATAAGTATGCAAAGGTGCAACCAACATAAAGAGATCACACAAGATGGCATAAAGCAAGACAATAAGCACAAATGAGGCAAAGCATATTAGGCGTAAATGCACTTTTAGTCCCTACATTTTCTGGTCATTTCTATTTGGTCCCTACATTTCTATTTTACTACTTTTAGTCCCTAAATTAAAAAACGCATTCTATTTTAGTCCTTACGATTAGTCCACTAACGGAAATTGTTGATGTGGCTAACTGAAGGCACTGCTAGCACTTTTAACACTGACATGGCCATTAAAAATATATTTTAAAAAATAATTTTATATTTTTAAAATTCCAAGTCAGCATTTTTCAAAAAATTTAAAAATTTTTAATTTAAAAAATCTTTAAATTTTTTTTTTTAAAATAATTACTTAAAAAAAATTAAATCTGATTATTTATTTATTTATTTTTTTCCATTTTGGGTTTTAGCTCTTCTCTAAACTAAGGAAAAAAAAATTTTAACAAACAACTTTTGATTTGACTATCTCCCTCTCTCTCTCTTTTCTCAGCGAGCTCTCATTTTCTCGCACTTTCTCACCTTCCACAAATGGCGAGAAAGTCAAGCAAGAAAGCAAAAGCTACAAAGGGAAAAAAAAAATTGTAAAAAGCAAGGTCCAAGACTCCAAATATAAAAGGTCAAGTCGATTTGTTTTCAGTTCCATCATTTTTCTCAATCAGCCACTGATTTTCTCAGCTTAATCCTTAGAAGTTGCTCTATATGATTGGTTTTTTTTGGTAGAGGAAAGAGTATGTGAATAGATTTTAGTGTGTTGTTTTCTTATTGTTCAATATTGGCCTTGAGGTGGGGTTTATTTTTAGGTGTAAATGCACTTTTAGTCCCTATATTTTGGCTCTTTTCCATTTTAGTCCCTACATTTTAATTTTACCACTTTTAGTTCCTAAATCAATTAACACGTTCCATTTTGGTCCTTTTTGTTAGCCCACTAACGGAAATTACTTAGGTGGCAGACAGAACTATTAAAATAATAATAATAAATTTTATTTTACTATTAAAAATGCCACGTCAGCTTATAAATTAAAAAAATTTATTTATTAATTTTAACTAAATAAAAAAATTAAAAACAGATCGTTTAAAAAAGAAATTAAATTAATTAAATTAAAAAAATAGATCCTCACTCTCTACTCTCTCTCCCTCACCCCTACACCCATACTCATGACAATGACTGCCAATTCCAACTGCCGCAAGCTTCCAATTCCACCTCACCCGACCCGGAAGACCAATGTGGGTTGGATCGGGTCTATGTGTACGACCTCCCCGCAGTGTTTAACGCAAAGATTCTCGCGAATTGCAATCGGTTAAACCCATGGACCTCACGCTGCGACACTCTGGAAAACGGTGGGTTAGGTCCGGTGGCAACCGGGCTAGCCAGGATCGTGCCAGAGAACCTAACTCCAGCGTGGTACTGGACGAACCAGTTCGTTTTGGAAATCGTTTTCCACAACTGGCTCTTGAAGCACAAATGCCGGGTTATGGAGCCGGAATCGGCTATGGCGTTTTACATTCCGTTCTACGCTGGACTCGTAGTGGGGAAGTATCTATGGTCAAATTCAAGTGAGGAGGAGCACAATTAGGTTGGGTGAAGAGAGAGAGATCGTAGATCACAGATCAGTGGGTCTCTATTAGATCGATTGGTTTAAAATTTCTGGGTTTGTTTATGGGTTTCTCTAATTTGGGTTTGAAATTTATGGGTTTGTTTCTGGGTTTGATGTTTGCATGGAGGGTTTGATTTTTCATGTGATGTTCTGGGTTTGCTAGAGATTGAGGGTTGGGTTTGGGTTTGTGTTCTTTGTGTTTTGAATCTTTGAAGGTCTTTGTATTTTGTAGATCTGTGCCCTTTGATTTTACGTGTTCCATGTTGGCATGTTCTTGATTTTTTTAATTTCCTCCACAACCAAACATATTATTTGAGGAAGAATATGAACATGTTCTTCATGATGACTAGGAAGAACACAATGTAAAGAAATTTTTTTTTTTAATTTAATTTCTTTTTTAAACAATCTGTTTTTAATTTTTTTTATTTAGTTAAAATTAATAAATAATTTTTTTTTAATTTATAAGCTAATGTGGCATTTTTAATAGTAAAAATAAAAAATTTTATTATTATTTTAATAGTTCCGTCTGCCACCTAAGCAATTTCAATTAGTGGGCTAACGAAAAGGACCAAAATGAAACGCGTTAATTGATTTAAGGACTAAAAGTGGTAAAATTAAAATATAGGGACTAAAACGGAAAAAAGCCAAAAAGTAGGGACTAAAAGTGCATTTACGCCTTATTTTTATAAGTCTTGCTGTAGCCTTCTCATTTTATGTGTCCTCATGAAAAGAATTAAACTGAAGCTTTGAACTCAATGTTTTAGCTCTCTGTTGAAAGGTTAAGTTCCATGAAGAAATATGTTTTTGGATTAGGCTCTTCTAAGGTTTTGGTGACAGCGTTGGTGGTTGGCTTGGGTTTTAGCTCACCTCTAAACTAAAGAAAAATATTTTTTTAAAAATTTTAATTAGATTTTAATGTTTTTTTTTTTAAGTAAAAAGTTTTTTGAGATTTTTTTTAATTAAAATTTTTAAAATTTTTTGAAAAATGTTGACATGGAATTTTAAAAATATAAAATTATTTTTTAAAGTATTTTTTTAATGGTCACGTTAGCGTTGAAAGTGCCAACAGTGCACTCAATTAGCCATATCAGCAATTTCCGTTAGTGGACTAACAGTAAGGACCAAAATGGAACGCATTTTTTAGTTTAGGGACTAAAAGTGGTAAAATAGAAATGTAATGATCAAAATAAAAATGACCCTAAAATGTAGGGACCAAAAGTTCATTTACGCCAACATATTACTATACTCAAGGATAAATGCTAATCACGTCATAACATACATTTAAGGCTAACATGAGAAACCCTGACATGCAAAGCTAAGCAAGAGAGAGAGGCAAGGCAAAAGCATGCCAACATCATCAAGATATGATCTCAAACAAGCAATTGCACCCAAACAAGCAATAAAGGGAAAAGATGAAACCAAACATAGGCAAGAAAAAGCACAAAAGGCAAAGAAAGCATGTTAAAGGTGCAAGAAGCTAGATCTAAACATGCAAGCAAGGATCTAAAGATGAACATGGATCTAAGCATGGAGTATCCAAACATGGCATCACCAAAACCCAAACCCAACAACCCATGGCCAAGGACACCCAAACTATAAAGTTGTGATTTACAACTGATTGAAGATCCAAGGTGTTTTCGTGGGTAGCTCTCGAGAATCCTTCTTGCGAAGTGAAGCATGTGCTCAGCACATGATTGGAATATGAAGAGTCATGACAGATGGTGACAGCTGGTTTTCGCGAGTGTCTCGTGGGTAAGGCCTTCCTGTGAGATACCCGCAAAACATTCTGTTTTGCCAATTTGTTATATCTGATACATCAGGTCTCTACCCACACTATATATACCCATATTACCCACATATTGAGAGGAGTGCCTTTTCAGAGAGAAATCCCTAGCCACAACCCTTGCGAGTTAGAGATTGTCATACCCAAAATCCTCTACACAATTCATTATGGTTTTCCTCAACTCCTATCTCTCCATATCCAAATCCTTGAGAGGTTGATAGCCCAAACACTTACCACACCCATCCTGAGTATAAAGTGAGGTTTTGTGCTGCTAGGAAGCATTGGAAGAAGCCATTTGTTTGGTGGATACAATCGGGCTGAATTGTGTGATCCGAAGAGCTAGAGAAGACAAGGCTTCATCAAGTTAGTTGGTAGTAGGAGTTTGGAGGGCTCAAGTACATGGGGTAGACTAGGCTTGGAGAGTCTTTTGTTATTCGTGTACTCCAACTTGTTCTTTAGTGGATCGATTTACCGCTTGGAGGGCGGCGGAGAGGTTTTTCGCCGAGGTCTTCGATTTCCTCTTCGATAACACATCGGCGTGTTATCTTGTATTTGCATTCTTCTTCCCTACTCTTTTAGCTTTCATTTTACTGTTGTGTTTTGATGAATATGGCTCAAAGTAGTTATATTGATTGTTTGCTCGCATTTACTCTATTCCACACTCGTTTAAGTTAGAGTAAAATCAACCGAGCCGTAATTTTAATTTGGGGGTCTAAATAGCTCTTGTGTTTTCACACAAATTCGAACTTTCAATTGGTATCAGAGTGGGTACACTTGCTATGGTTTCATTACCTAAGTGTGATCCTAGACCTTTTTTGAGATGGATTGATCTCAATCGCTTAATGCTCCACCATACTTTGATGGGAGCAATTATGCTTTTTGAAAAGTCCATATGAGGGCATTTCTATGTTCTATTGATGATAGTGTTTGAGATGTTGTCGAGATAGGATGGTCTAGGCCAGAGGCCGCCAAATCCACATGGGATAAGACAGCTCTAGCGACAGCTAATGCTAATAGCAAGTCTTTAAATGCTATTTTCTGTGGTATTTCTCCTGATGAATTTCACAGGATCTCTCATGTTACAATTGCCAAGGAGGCATGGAAAATCTTGGAGACGACTTATGAAGGCACCAAAAAGGTGAAGGACACCAAGTTGCAAATGCTTACCACACACTTCGAGGAGCTAAAGATGAGTGAAAACGAGTCATTCGATTCATTTTATGGGAAGCTAAATGAAGTGGTGATTGGGAAATTCAACTTGGGAGAAAAGACGGAGGACTCCAAGATTGTGAGGAAGATTCTATGATCATTGCCAGAGAGTTTTCGTGCAAAGGTCACTGCCATCGAAGAGAGCAAAGACCTTAATGAGATTAAGATTCAAGAACTCACCAATTCTCTTCAAACATATGAGCTATCTCTACCACCTCAAAGGAAGAGAAAATCTATTGCTCTCAAGACAGTCAGTGAGAGATTGGAAGCTCAAGACTCCTCGGATGAGGATGAGGTTGAAAAAGATGTGGCGTACCTTTTTAAGAACTTCCGTAAGTTCCTAAAGTTCAAGAGAGATGGAAAGTCTTTTGAGAAGGGCAAATTCTCAAAGTTCAAGAAGGACAAGAAAGCCTTCAAGAAGAAGGATTCAAGAGATTCCTCACCGTCTGAAATGGTCATGTGCTTTGAGTGCAAAGGACATGGGCATGTGAAGAAAGAATGTCCCACGTATTTGAAAGCAAAGGGTAAAGTCTTTGCAACTACCCGTAGTGACTCAAATGGTTCAAATTTTGACTTAGAAGAAAGCTGTGATGGAGAAGGAAATTACTCCGCATTTATCACCATTGCACCTGTGGACTCATCGGAAGATTTGAGCCTTCTAGTGGAAGAACTCGGTGAGCACACCGAAGTAAAGTCTATGGGAATTCGGGAAGAATCCAATAATGAAGATGAAGGAACCAAGGAATTGCAAGAATATTATAATTCTCTTCTTGAGAAAAATGGAGAGTATGCTAGAGTGGCTAAGGCAACCATTAGAAAAATGAAGAAAGCTGAACAAGACTACAAGAGCATACTTGTATGGTACAAGGAAACGAAGTGTGAAGTTGAGGCGTTGAATGGAGAACTAACCGAGGCCTATTCCAAGATCAAGTTTCTTGAGCTTGAAGTGATTCAAGCTAATGCCAAAGTGGAGCACGTTGCCTCCAAGAAACTTAACGAAGTGCTTGCACATTGTTAATGATCATTTTCAGAAGCCCAATAGAAAGAAGAAGCCCAGCAACATGGGCAGAAAAGAGTTAGTTAGTGGATAGAAAAACCATTAAGCCCAAGCAACATGAATAATGGATTGCAGGCTCATGAAATAAACAAATGGGCCTTGAGAAAGTAGACGGGCCTTGAGAAGCAAACTCATGGGCAATATGTGATGTAGAAAAGTGAGAATGGGCCATAGTAGACCCGAAGTAAGGAAAGTAAGGGGTTGATGGAAAGTCCATGAGCCCCAAGGATGAAGGATAAGGTAATTGGGCCAGGGAATTCCAAAGGAGTTAGTAAAAGTCCATGGGAATGAAGAGCTAGGAAAAGGGCCAAAAGGACCCAAGGAAAGTAAATGGGCCAAGGATGCCCAACGTAACCAAAAAGTCCAAATGACTATACTGAGTCATTGAGGGAAGAATAAGCAACAAGCCTAAAAAGGGCATGGTCTGGCGGTAAGGAGAGGGGAAAACCTATTCTGAGATTCCTGCTCAGGCTCTTTTGGGGTAAACATCCTGTTGGGATGACATACCACCCAAAGGAAGTAACGATGAGCTAGGACCACTAGGTGCATGCCATGAGGGATAGGAAGAGAGAGAGAGAGCACTCACACTGTAGCACGACAGGTAAACAAACAAAATAGCCTTCTTTGTCTGGTCTCACGGCAAGCACAAGTAAGTGGTGGTGGCTGAGCGATAGGCAAACCAGTAAGTGATCGATAAGGACACTCAGACCAGACAAAGGTTGTTAAAGGCTAAAATAGTAAAATCTGGTCACGACGGGCACTATGAAAAGGGGCCTTGCCGTGCACAGCAGGGGATCACAGTCAAGATCACAATCACAAATACTATAATAGTAACCTCTAGGAGAGAATCACAACAAAATAAGTAAACACTAAGGAAGAAAAGGAAGAAAAAAAAAAAAGAAAGGAAAAACTTGGAAGGATGGAGAATAAGGAGTACAGAATGGTAGGCATGCACTAATAAGTTAATCTCCTCTCTCCCTCTAAAGCCTTGCTCTCTATCAAAAAAGACAGAGGATCCTCATTAAACATAAGTCATTCAGGCCCGTTCCCTTAAAGCAATTAATTTCTTTCCCCTGGGAGATTAGTCGCATTGAGGAAGTGGTTTACCTTCTTGATTTCTGCTCTGCAACATTACTTGGCATGACAGACTGATTTTTCTTTCTTTAATTCAATAACCCCATTATTATTATTCCCCATTTATTTCTCTACTTTTGGCCTATGGGGTGCCTCTTGTCGCTCCCTTTTATTCATTTCGTCTACTATTTCTTGTGTTATCTTTATTATATTTTTCTGCCATAACTTACCCATAGCAGCTCTGCCTATCATGGGCCTATGATCAAAGCCTGGCAAACGAGACATAGTTTGTGCACAAGCCGGACCAAAGTGAGTTGCAGTTGGACCAGTCCCGACTCCCTTACTCAGAACACTTGGGCCTAATATCTCAGGAGGCAGCCCAACCCAACATTGTAAAAAAGGCCCACTACACACATCAAAAGCCTTTTTCTAACAAAAGTGGCTTAGGATATTTTGTAGAGAGTAGTTCAAGTGCCAATGTGTCCAAGGAAATGAAATTTGTTAAAGCTAAGGAACCAATGGTAGCAACTCCAAGTGTTGAGAATGTAAAAGTGGAGAAGAAGCCAAATGGAAATGCTTGAAAGTTTTTAACAAAACCTTAAAATCCATTTGTGACCAAATCGAAGGCTAACGGGAAGTGTCTCCCAAAGTCTCAAAGAGGTCCTCAAGTTCAATACTTCTGCCACCATTGTGGAGTTGGAGGACACACAAGACCTAACTGCTATAAACTTCATGCATTGAAGAAAGCTGATCCTCAAAGGCTAAGAGGACAAGGAAAGGGGAATTGGAATGCCAAGCAATTAAAAGGGCGAGAAGCTGACTCCAGTTTTAGTGATGTGATGAAGATAATAGATACCATCACTTCGTGTTTGGTGAGCTTCAGCCAAAGGTTTGAGAATTACAGCTCTAGTACCTAATCCTCTAGGGATATCATCCCAAACGCACGTGTCGTGTGGGTGAAGAAAGGTACACATGAATAAGCATTAGACCATGTCCATGCATAAATTCTTCCTATATGTTTTGACTTTGATTGGTCATTTGCTTATGTTTCACATTTTAGCATGTTTCTTTTAAAGTTTATTTTGTACTTCTTGTTTTTGTTGATCTTACTTTACATGTTCTATTTGTGAGTGAGTTGAAAAATTCAAAAACCCATAAAAATTGAAAAATCTCTAAAAAGTTTGATTGCTTATGTTGTGTATATCATGTGTGAGTTTGGCCTAGTACTTTCGTACTAATGGCGTGGTGCATTTTCGAGCTTAGCTTGTTATATATGCACATCTATCTTTGTGGAAAAAATCTTGAAATCTATGTGTGACTATTGTAAATCGATCTTCAAGCTTGTCATGAATGATTGGTCAATAGTCTTGATGGTTTTAATACATGCATAAACTTGTGCCTATATATTTTCCCACATTTTTTTATGTTTTGGCTCCATAGCTCAACAAATGTCAAATCTAAAAAAAAAAATAATGAGCTGCAAAAACCATCGCACATACTAGTATTTGACTATAAAAAAAGGAAAGCGACTTGTATTGAAATGTACGGTGCCCAAAAAGCCAAGGCTTACCCGCAAAATTGAAATATAAAAAATTTCAGGCATCGATCTCAAAATGAGATGTAAAGATAAAATATGATCAAATGTTATGAATTGTAAAGAAGCCAAATGAAAAGCTTCAAAGATATGTAATTATTTTCTTGTGGGAGGTCATATATGTTCATTTCTATAATTGAGATAGACCACCTGACTTAGTTCAGTTGTGTGTAACTTGATTGAATTAATCATTGAAGCTTTACTCTGGACTAAGGACTATTTCACATTTGATACACACACACACAACACACAAGACTTTTGTTCAATGAATGTTTATTTCATTTGTGTGATTGTACATGTTCAAATGTGATGTGTATACTCAATTGCTTGTCAATCAAACCCAAAAAGATTTTTGAGTATTTTATATGTTTTTGAAAGTGTTTTTATGCTTTCATGTTTTGAGTTTTTGTTCAAATTGCATTTTTCATGTTTTTCATCAAAAACTATTTCAGAGGCATTTTCGCGAGAAGCTCGCAACTAGGCTCTTCCTGCGAAAATGGGTTAAGGCAAAATATGAAAACACAAAATTCAAACAGAAACTTTCGCCGCGAGTAAAGTCTTCCCTTGAAAAGTTTTGTACTTTAGAGGCATTTTTCGTGAGTAACTTCGCAAGAAGCTAACCCGCAAAAAAGTGTGTTTTTAGTTTTAAAGGGCTAAAATCACTTGTTTTCCCTCACTTCATCTCCCTCAAGCCTCAAATAACCCAAAACTTAATTTCTCTAAAAAAAACCCAACAAATTTCAAGTGCAAATCATTTCAAAATCATTTTTTCTAAGGTATGTTCATACAATCTTTCCTCTATATTTCCTTAGATTATGCAGAAAATTCTAGGTTTTACTTGAATTGGGGTATTTTTGAAAAAGGGTTGGGAACTTTAAATTTTGTTAAATTTTTTTCAATTTCTTGATTGGGCTTTGTCCCATTTGATCTGTTTGTGTTTGTGTTGGCCAATTGTGGAAATTTTAACATGCATTTAGGCAAGATTTACTCATGTTTATGCATTGATCACATGTTAGTTTTATAGGTGCACATCAAGTGTTTGTTAAAATGCCCAAATGGCATTTTGGTGTTGTTTTGGACTCCAAATAGTACCAAACTTTGGGGATTCCCATGATTGGATTTGTTTATCATGTTTTGATCATTGGGTGTGTGTTTTACACAATTTGACCCAAATGTGCTTAGTCATGCCTTGCACATGCTTCTCATATACACACCACATGCACACTTGATGCACACACTTGCACAATTGTCATTTTTTTTCCATTTCAATGATATTACATGTTTTAGCAATTATAACATGATTGTGTGACATTGTTTATGTTCTTTTTAGGACGTTGTGTTTATTTTATGGACTAATTTGAATCTAATCAAGCCTGTATTCTTGTTTTG
Organism: Quercus robur; assembly: GCF_932294415.1. NCBI lineage: Eukaryota > Viridiplantae > Streptophyta > Magnoliopsida > Fagales > Fagaceae > Quercus > Quercus robur. Next base: position 12,659,292 of record NC_065543.1, on the reverse strand, counting down.
TGTTTTTGCACTTGTAGCTTTGGTCTTTGTATCTGTTTTTGCAGATGTCTCCCACTAAGCACTCTACATCTAAGAAATCCTCAAAGCATCCACGCACGAACTCAGAGAATTTTCGAACCATTGAGGCAGACATGGCCTAGAATGATTGCTACAAAAGGGCAACGATCATCATGGAAAGGGTTGTAAGAATGGAGACCTTTGAAAACACTTCCATACCTAAGGTGTTCAAGGAGAGAACTTGGACAAAGTTGTTGAATCCAAGTGGAAATGTCTATACTAAACTCATAAGAGAATTCTTCATGAATGCCACTGTGGAAGGAGATCACATCAACTGTTGGGTGCAACAAAAGGAATTTATTATCACAAGGGATTCCATTCAAGAGTTCTTAGAAGTTCGTCCACCATCTCAACAAATCTCCATACAATATGATGATAAATTGGACCCTCTTAAACCAATGGCAGAGCTCCTCGATGGCTCTTTCAAAAAGAAGTCAATGAATACCATTCCTTTCAACGCGGAGATGAGAACATTAGCTTATGTAATGATCCACAACCTTTACCTAGTGACGAACTTGACAACATTATTTGGTCCAAGAACCATTTTCCTGTATGATCTCTTCACACATAAGGAGATCGACATATGCAGTCATATATACTACCTCCTGACCAAGAGCATCACCAAGAGGAACTTATGGACAATATTGTCATTCCCAAGTCTCATTATAGGTATCATAGCAAAGACAAGGTTGAAGATTCCAAGTGATCTTACCATCGTGCAAAGGGACTATCCTATTGGTGCTCATACGATGACCCAAAGCAAAGCCCACATCACTGGATCAAAAACTGGCATTTCTCAAATCCTGAGGGACGATATTAAGGAAGAAGGTGGGGACACAGAGGAAGAGATTGACAGGTTCACTTCAGCCCTAGAGGGCACTACACAACCATCTTCCCAAGCACAAGCATGGGGACCCAATCATCTTGATTGTCTCATTGCCGGGGTTGAGCAGATGTATGGTATGCTAGAATCCCATGTGCAGCACACCATAAATTAGTTTACCTATGTCGAAGGCCAGATTACTGCGCTATTGTCTCAGATTGAAGACATGATAATGGAGCAACGACAGTAACAAGAGGGATCCAACTTAGAATATGAGCAGTTCTAGCTTCTTTGTTGATTCTAGTAAAAAGGGGGAGAAAGTTCTGAGGGGGAGTTGCACAGTTTGAGGGGGAGCATAGCATAGCATATCATAGATATTGGCTCATTCTGGTGGCTTAGTGGATTAATTTTGTTTTTACCTTTATAGTCTTTATAACTCTTGGATATTTACATTGCTTTCTTTTAAAGCTTTAAGTACTTTGGTTTAAAACTTTCAGTTTAGATTCGGTATTTAGTTTTTGTATCCTTGCTTTGTAGCGTTTTTCAGTACTTTTAGATTTTGTTGCATTATCTTTAGTACTACACACTTGTGCCCTTGTTGGATCTTGTATCCTTGATGCAAATACTTCTTGTATTTCACATTGGTTATGTGTTGGACATTCAATTGATTTTTTCATTACTCTTAATTGCATTGCATGTCCGGATGATCATTTACTAGCTAAATGTTAATTGTAGTCATTCTTTTATGACTGCTCTTGTTTGATCAAGATATGCATAATTGTTTATATTCTGTTTATTACCTTGATCGCACTTTACTTCCTCATATACGTACCATGTATCCAACTTGTCATAAGCTTAATAAAAGTTTTGTATGTGTGCGAGTGTTTTAGGTTACAGGTGTATATATGCAAGTGCTTCACAGCTTCTAGATTAGGTGTGAGTGAGTTTTACCACTATTTCCAAACTCACGTTTAAGTCTAGAGTCTGTTTTAGATGTTTTGTCACGGAATAGCCAAAGGGGGAGATTGTAAAGTTGTGATTTACCACTATTTTGTGTTAGTTTTAATTCTGTGCCAAATTTGATTGTAATTTTGTTCAATCTTTTGTACCCTGTATTTTATGTGGGATTTCATTATAAGGGGTGTGTGTGAGAGAGAGTGTGAAGACTCAAGACTTATTGAAGATCAAAGGTGTTTTTGAGGGTGGCTCGCAAGAAGCCTTCCCACGAAGTGAAGCATGTGTTCAGCACATGACTGGAATGCGAAGAGTTATGACAAATTGTGACAGTTGGTTTTCGCGAGTGTCTCGTGGGTAAGGCCTTCCTGTGAGATACCTGCGAAACATTCTGTTTTGCCAATTTGTCATATTTTATACACTAGGTCTCTACCTACACTATATATACCCACATTACCTACATATTGAGAGGAGTGCTTTTTCAGAGAAAAAACCCTAGCCACAACCCTTAAGAGTTAGAGATTATCATACCCACAATTCTCTACACAATCCATTGTGATTTTTCTTAACTCCTATCTCTCCATATCCAAATCCTTGAGAGGTTAATAGCCCAAATACTTACAACACCCATCCTGAGTGTAAAGTGAGGTTTTGGTGTTGCTGGGAATCATTGGAAGAAGCCATTTGTTTGGTGGATACAATTGGGTTGAATTGCGTGATTCGGAGAGCTAGAGAAGACAAGGCTTCGTCATGTCAGTTGGTAGCAGGAGCTTGGAGGGCTCAAGTATATGGGATAGACTAGGCTTAGAGGGTCTTTTGTTATTCGTGTACTCCAACTTATTCTTTAGTGGATCGATTTACCACTTGGAGGGCGGTAGAGAGGTTTTTCGCTGAGGTCTTTGGTTTCCTCTTCGATAACACATCGACGTGTTATCTTGTGTTTGCATTCTTCTTCCCTACTCTTTTAGCTTTAAGCTTTCATTTTACTGCTGTGTTTTGATGAATATGGCTTAGAGTAGTTATATTGATTATTCGCTCGCATTTACTCTATTTCGCACTTAGTTTAAATTAGAGTAAAATCAACTGAGCTGTAATTTTAATTTGGGGGTCTAAACAGCTCTTGTGTTTTCACACAAATTCGAACTTTTACAAACAACCACCATAGAATCTCATCTTTACATATCAAAGTCAAAACCCTAGCTTGGCCCATGGAAAAGCTTTATGCTCCAGTGAGTTTTCTATTACAGACCTTGTTTTAGCTGGCTATGATTTGTTGAGTTTGGGTTTGGGTTTTGTTGAAAGGATTAAGACCATGGTGAATCTTTCGTCATTGTTTGGGTGGCAGTGGGTTGCTAGGTTTCAGAGATGGGACGAGACGGAGACGGAGTTGGGTTTCAATTGTTATGGGTTGATTATGGTCTTTTTGGTTTTGGTGGCCATGAGTCGGGTTTGATTGTAATCTTGAGATTCAAGCGGGTTGGGCAACCATGGAGATGGGTTTGCAACTGTTTGGGTTGATGTGGGTAAGTAGGATACATGGAATGATTTAATTGGGGAGCCTAAGAAACTATAGGTAGGGTATTGAATCTAAAACTCATCTAAAGTATTAATGTCTATTTTTTCTTCTAATATTCACTTTTCTTTTGCTATGTATTACTCATTAATATTAGAAGTATTTAAAGCATGTGTTTATATAACACGAGTATTGAAGGTCCCCTTCATTTAAAAAAAAAAAAACATTTTACAGATACCCATTTAAAGTATTAATGTCTCATTTTTTTTCTTCAAATATTCACTTTTATTTTGCCACATACAAATAATTTATTTTAGGAGTATTCAGAGCATATATTAATGAAAAATCATTAATTTTAGAAGTATTTAAAGCATGTTTTTAAAAAACACATGAGTATTGGAGGTCCCTTTCATTTAAAAAAAATGACAAAATTTAGCTACAAAATTAGTTGTACCTAAGGCTACAACTTCCTTAAATAAAATTAACATTACTACATATTTTGAAAATCTAACTGTTGAATTATATGTTTTTTACACTCTTAATTCACCTATCAAATTTTGTGTTAATCAAATATTATTTACTATATGATCTATAAACTTATATTTTGTGGTTAATTTTAAACTACAAAAACTTGAATTTAAACAATTTATTGATAACATAACTATTGATCTTTAATTTTCTAGAAATTTTGCAAGCATAGAGGATATAAGAAGAAAATACAATCCAATGGTGAATTTGTCAAAATTCACCTTCAATAAAAAGATATTGAGTAAGGTTATAACCTTAAGTTACAACCAATTCTGTAGTTAACTTTTGTCCTAATTTTTTTTTTTTTTTTTGGTACAAATACCCATTTAAAGTATTAATGTCTCATTTTTTCTTCTAATATTAACTTTTATTTATCACGTATAAATAATTTATTTTAGGAGTATTCAAAGCATATGTTCATGAAAATATATAGCTACATAAATCTCTTTAGTAAAAGTTATTTTTATTTTCTAAAAACAAAATCCTTTTCTTTTTCTTTTTTTCTTGCAACTCCTTTTCATTTTGTATTTAGAGCTAGGGAAATATAAGTGCACATTTTTCTCTTTTGTTATAAGAAAAAATATTGTGATATTTATAGTTAAAAATTTGGGACATTTTTTAAATTGTCATTTATATATAAAAAAAAATCATTTGGTTATTATTATTATATTATATTTCTTTTATATTACATCCTATATGTTAAGGCATATCAAATTGGCATAGCTTGGCCGCTGGAATTTTTTTTTTTTTACTCCACCACTGCGTGTATAATTTCATTTAAATTATTTAATAATTAATAAAAAATCAATTTTTAACAAAGTATAAAATATGTAAATATAACCAATCGACCTAAACCCAATTAACATGAGTTGAATTGAATTGATTTCTACACATGTAAAAGCATTCCTATTTGGGAATGCAAAATGCATTTCCAAATACACAAAATCACCCCGACATTCAAGAATGCAAAAAAAAAAAGAAAAAAACTTGGTACAGTAAGATTATATCTTAATGTAGTAACCTCTATTTCATTTTTCCAGACTCTCTCTCTCTCTCTCTCTCTCTCTCTCTCTCTCTCTCTCTCTCTCTCTCTCTCTCTCTCTCTCTCTCTCTCTCTCTCTCTCTCTCTCTCCGACCTCCATAGCCGCCGAGCCTTCCAAGTTTTTCTCCACCACCCACCATTGTCATCAGCAACAATGGCTTTGATTTGTGACGTATCAAATCCAAACATAGTCTTCTCCTCCTCAACCCCAAAACCCAACTTTTGCAAATACTCATTCATTATCATTCACTCTTTCTATTCCTCACCATGTCTTAGTCAGATCTTAAAAATAAAAGCCCCAAAATCAAAGAACCATCATTAGAGAGAGAAATTTAAGGTAAAGAGAGATATGAGTTATGGGTGGCAGCATTGCAGTGGCTTGTGATGAGGTGGCCTTTTTTAGGTGGAGATTTTATTGTGTTGGGTATAAAAATGATTATTCTAATACGATGTAGTATAAGAGATAGGGTGTATTGTTAAGTGACAATGTAAAATAGAGAAAATGGTAAAAGTTACTTCATTTATTTTAGATTTGTACTTTAATAATACATCATTCATCCCATACTCTACTTTACAATACATTACATTAAAATAATTTTAAAAATTCTACTTTTATAATGAGATGAAACTGAATTCATCAAAAAACAAAAACACAATACCCAAAGCATAATTAAAAAAATGTAGGAAGATCTAAATATAGATCTTCACAGTAGCATATTGTATTTATTTTTGCAATCCCACTCCATTTTAGCTCCTCAAAGGTTGTAGTGTTTTGTCCATTTTTTGTGAACAGTAAGAGTTATTTTACATAGGGATAGCCATGGGTAGGGTATGGATCGGGTATACCCATACCCAACCCGAAAAGTTTACCCATGGATACCTGATTATCAATACCTCTTAATATCCATACCCGAATCTTACCCGAATATATTATCCATGGATATCCATACCCTACCCGAAACCCATTTATTTATTTATTTTTTTAATTCAAAACATTTTAACATAAAAACTAACCAATCTTAAAAAAGAGAAAACTAATCAATAAAAAACCAATCTTTTTTTTTTTTTTTGAGATAGAGATAGAAATTTTATTAGATAAAAAAATAAAATAAAGAAGCAACATTTTCCTCTGCCTCTTCAGTTGTTTGTCAAGCAAATGGCAACTCCTAAAATAAATTTTACAAAATCAAGGTCAATGTAACAGTAATAAAAGTCACTTTCAGGCTTTTCAGTGTAAAATATTTCCACTGGATGAACACACCTATTCAGTACACCAAAATGCAATTCAAAGAAGGGAAGCCTCGAGAGAATGCAATAACATCTCTTTGTGGTTAATATATGACGACTTAAAGGTGGGCAAGAAGGTTGTTTATCTAAAATCATGGAAAGCAATCCAAAGGGCTTTTGTACAAGTTCTTCAACTAACACACAGATCCATACATTGTTGAATCATCAGCAACCTATTAAAAAAATGCACAGGTATGCGTTAGTTAGAAAACAAAAAAGAAATGGATCACATAATTAAACTGGAAGGAAAATAGAAAAACATGTCATGCAAATAATCTAAATCTATTAAAGTAAAACAGAGATTATAGCTCAAATAGGCCACATAAGCAGCAAATACAACAAGTATTTAAGTGCATACCCCTACCAGAGGTAATAAAACTAAAAACTAACAGTACATAATTGTCTCAGTTCTTGCCTGTCTTCAAGGAATTCTTCCTCCTTGGGCATAAAACACAACTCCAAACAATCTTTAAATGACATAACTCAATATACCAATTCATTACAAAATGAGAAACTTCAAACATACTTCCTTAGTAAATTAATAGTTATTTCCCAAAATATCAGCCAACACTTGAATTCTATGTCTCTGACTCTAGCATCAAATATGGAATTTCTTGGGGAGGCCGGTGTTCAGATACTGTTGGTGGTCCTCATGGAATGCACCCAAGAAAAAAAAAATTCATTTCTTAACTATATTATGATCAGAATGCTACTCAAAAAAGGGGCAGTATTGGGTTTTTTCACACTGTCTTGTTTAAACTATGGTTGGTGCAATTTTACAACTGATTGCTCAAATCATGAATCATCAGCTACTGTAATATTCAACCCCTAAAAGTTTACCATTATGGCATTCCACTTAGACTTTCATTACTAGAAAGAGCTCTTAAAAAAAAAAGCAGCAGAGAATACACAAACACACACAGTGATACAACAAAATAAACACATAAACAGAAAATTCACAATACCCAAATATTGTTTCATATTCACATACACAAACACAAATCATTTCATGAAAATCTTACAATTACGCCTCTCTCTACTTAGCATATCATTCTAACTCTACCTAAACTAAAGTACTAGTTTCCAAACATAGACCGAAATCAAGGATAATCAAGGATAATAATACCTATCCATTAGTCTGAAAGCTCCATGGCATGACTTTCCTCCAGTTCATCTTCTTTATAATCATCAAGAACGTTTTGAATGGACTCAACTTCCTCTCCAAACAACGATTGTGATTCTGATGTCGCGCTAGTTGGGGGCCTTGGGGCTAGGGCTCAGGCAGAGGATCTGGTAGACATGTAGGCAACTGCAAAGAGAGAGAGAAAGATTAGTTAAATATACATGGGTCCTTCAATCATTTCATTGTTAAATATACTATGAATGTAAGGTTAATTTGTGGTTTATCAAAAGCAACACAAAAACTGCACAATAGCATTAAAGTGGTCCAATTTGATTTCTTTTCAAATGTGTACAGAGTACAGACTATTAGTGTTTAAAGAGAAGGTTTAGCCATTAAACAAGAAATTGAGAACACCTTAATGCAATCAAAAACCAAGTCTTACATGCTCCGTTTGTGAAACAACTTGGACAGATTCACTCCTCTCTATAAATAGACATATCTCCATATAGAATCAAACACCTTAATACAATCAAAAACCAAATCTAACACATACCCAGTTGATAAAATTCAATCAAAAACCAAATTTGACACATACCCAGTTGAATTCAAACTCTAAAATCAAAATCTAACACACACCCAGACGATAAATTCAACAAGACAACACAAGTAAACAACATGCAAAGAACAAAAAACTCACCAGTTGACAAATTCAGTCTAGAAAAGGAAACAAAAGCTAATTATCAACAGAATCCTCCCAAAACGTCAAACCCAGATACCCACAGAAAAGAATTTTCTTTTGAAGCCAAACTAGCAAAAGAGGGAAAAAGAATAAGTCATTTACCTGAGGAAATAGAGTGGTAGGAAGACCCAGTTGATTTGCAGAGACGAGGAACGAGAATCAAGCAAAAAATCGATGCCAAAACCAATAACTGTGGGTATATGCGAGAGATAGAACCTTCCCAAAAAGTCAAACCCAAAAACCAATAGAGCAAAAGCAATGAGGAGAGACAGAGAGAGAGAATGACAGTGAGGAAAGGCGGAGACTGGAAAGCTCTGAGAGAGAGAGAGAGTGACGATGAGGATGGAGGCTCAGGTGAGAGAGAGAGAGAGAGTGTGTGTGTGAGTGAAAGTGAGGGACTTAAGGTTTTATATATATATATATACGAATCGGGTATGGATCATACCCTACCCGAACTATTCGGGTAATATCCATACCCTACCTGTTTAGGTTCTACTCATGAAGAATTGGGTATTACCCAAAACATTTGGATCGGGTAGGGTAGGATATCCATTACCTAATGGGTATGGCCATCCCTAATTTTACATTTTGGCTCACCAAATGGAAATGCCGATTTGAAAAAACAATACATAAGCAAAAACATAAAAAACAATCTCCCATCTGACCGTCCACAAACCCCAAAGAGTTTTAAAGTTTAAACAAGTCCAACCTTGGATGGTATTTCGTGTTAAATGATATTATATTAACGGTATAAAAATTCAATAAGCATAAAACATATTTGCACAAAGAGTCTAGGTTAAGTTCAGTGCTTTTAGTGCACTGGACTCGGTCAAACAGTGACTCATATCTAAAAATAAACATATGTCATAATCCCAATAGATCTAATACTATTGAATACTAGACCCAAATATTCCGCTTACAAAAAATAACCTCACTGACAAATAAAAAACATATATTAATAAATAATTATTTCTAAACATATATTTTTTATTTATTGAATTTCGAAGAAATATCTAAACAAAACACTTTTTCTCAGACAAGGACAGGCTAAGTGGGTAGTAGGTGACGTCATTGAGCCAACGTGGCAGATGGAACAGTCACAGTTGTCTTTGTGTCTCACTTGTATTTTTTAGTTAGGTGAGCCAACTCTCGCTTCCCATTTCTACTACTACACCTCGATTTCTCAGTCAGCTCTCTCTACCTTTCCTCTCCTCCTTCCATTTTCCGGGAAAATCGTTTTTCTTTTTTTCCCGAGAAAATTATAAAACCACGTCTTTTCCATTTTCTCACTAATCAAACATGTTTTCGGTTCGCTCAATCCTCGCTCTCCAGCTAAGACGCTCAATCCTCCTACTGCATTCTTCTTCTTCTTCGTATTCTACTTCTTCCGCTGCTGCGGTGCAAGCCGAGCGAGCAATAAGCGAAGGTCCGAGAAACGATTGGACACGAGACGAGATCAAATCCGTCTACGACTCTCCGGTTCTCGATCTCCTTTTCCACGGAGTGAGTTTCGATTCTCTCTTCTAATTTCTGTTTCTCTTGCTTTACATTTTATATGCGCTGTTTCTGGTTCGTTCTGTGAAGTATGTGTATCAAATCTCTGTTTAGTTGCTCAGAAAATGAACTTTCTAGTGTAATTACTAATTTTTTTCCTTCTTTAGAACCTTTTGAAAAGAACAGAAAATGAAAAGAAGCTTCTATGCTGTACATTTATGTGCATTATGTGCAATTGCTGTGATGCTTTTGTATAAATTTTGTGAATTTCAGTGTATAGATGCTTTGTAGAAACTAGAAAGTTTCTCTCTTTTTTGAAATATTGTTGTTATTATGATTGTTATATCCTGCTGTTTGAAGTGTGCGCATCAACTTTATGTTTCATTGCTGGGAAAATGTAGGAAAGTCAATGAAAAAAAATGTTCTGGTGTAATTGTGTTCCTTTTTAGAACATTTTAAAATAAATAAAAAAAGAAAAGTAAAAGGAAAAGGAAAAGATTGTTCCATCCTGTACATTATGTGCGATTCTGTGAGGCTTTTGTAGAAGTTTTGTGAATTTAAGTGTATAAATGCTTGCTGCGTCTGTCTTATATGAAAAAAAAAAATGTATTGCAATTATTATTGTTATTGTGATTGTTAGGGTTAATTAAATTAATTTAATTCATAAAGTGAATATATTTTTTTGTGTGTGCTTTAGGCTCAAGTTCATAGACATGCACATAACTTTAGGGAAGTGCAGCAATGTACTCTGCTCTCAATCAAGACGGGTGGGTGTAGTGAGGATTGTTCGTATTGTCCTCAATCCTCTGCATATGACACAGGACTAAAGGCCCAAAAGCTTATGACCAAGGAGGCTGTTCTGCAGGCTGCAACAAAAGGTTCAATCTCTTTGCTTTTAGATGCTTTGCCATTTTGCCTTTTAAAGTTCAGTCTTTTTTAATAGACTAATGTAGTTAACTATTTTTATGTTACTCATATTCGAATTGTTGAATAAAAACCCTTTGTCTCACTAAGTGTTCTACTTTATGGTTTATGCCCCCTCCAATCACAACCTGCACACTAGTCCTTTGTTTTTCCATATAAAGCAACCAAAAATTAAAATGGAAAATAATCAAATACATGGCATATTGAAGTTGGTGGGACACTAAGAATATGGTATAGGATTTTTTTTTCTATTTGTTTTTGTAGGAGATTTCCATTGTGCCCTCATGTCTGAATTGTTTGTATTTTTTTACTTAAGGCAATTTATCATTATTTAAATTAAGTTCATTCCCTCTGAACTAAAATGTTACTTGTTTCTAAAAATGTCATCCTTAATTTAAATCAAATAAAGTAAATGGAAACGGAGTACTAATTATTCTTGATTTTGGATGAGTAAAGGGAGTGCTGATTACTCAAAAAAATAAAGGGTAAGTTAGGCAAGTAAAGAAATTTGTGTCCATTGGCTTTTCAAAGCTGATAATATTTTGAAGTAAAGTTTACTTTAGGTTGTGTTAAGGTAGAAATATAATGGGCAAAAGTAACCAGTCTTCGCAAATTAAATTTTGATATAATTAGTTTGAGCTATCAAAATAGCCACACTTTGAATTGTTATCTCCTAAACTGCATAACCACATGTCAGTACTTTTTGAGCTCCTGCCTTTGGATCAGTAATTTAAATTTTCCTGTTGATTAAGGTGCGGTTTGGATTGGACTTATCTCACGTCCGCGTTTTGCATTTACGTTTTTTTCTTTTTTTTTGCACACGCTTTTTGGGATGAACAGTAGCCATCGTTTATTGACTTTTCAATCCTCTTTTATCAGTTCTATGGGTTCATGAACAGTATACGGAACCCACAAACTTCACTTTTCAGCAACTTTTTCATTAAAAATGGGTCTCACGGTACTATTCATACATTTAAAAATTATTTTGATACTGTATTTTCAGTTTTCAGTTTCAAGCAAATAAGTTCTATCCAAACAGACCCTAAATTGAATTTGTTTGAAGTACTCATGGAATCCTTTTACTGCACATTATCCATTCTCTTTCTTGGAGTATCATTTGGACTTATTCTCATTCTTTGGCAGGCAAAGGAGGCTGGTAGCACACGTTTTTGCATGGGTGCTGCGTGGAGAGACACTGTAGGAAGAAAAACCAATTTCAACCAGATCTTTGAATATGTAAAAGAAATAAGCACTTAGAAAATAGAAGCTTTTTGTAAAAAATAAAAAATGAATTTATAATGACCAAGAGCTTGGACCCCTATCACTCCGTATGGATCTCAAAGACATTAACTCACACTTTGGTAGAAGCAACACATTGCTAGTACGCCCAAATAGCTAGAGAGTTATGTCTGGGGGTCTCTGTTTCTCTAACCTAAGGCGGCGCTTAAACCCTAGGGTAGTAGAATAAGTGCCTACTCTCCGAGTGAGGCTGTGGTTCTTTTCTCTGGTTTTGTGACTATTTCGGTACAGGGATTTTCTCTGGACGTCAGGTATGGACAATCTTTCTGCTTTGTGGGAGACTTTCTCATTGTCGGAGTCTGAAGGAAGCAGGTATAACGTTGACGATGGGGGTTTGGAAGGGAAGTTCTTGTTGGCGGCAAGATTTTTCACGGTGAGGGCGCTGAATATAGAGGCAATCGCAAGAACATTCAAACCACTGTGGCACACTAAGAGGGGATTTGAAGTTCGTGATATGGGCGACAACCGAACGTTGTTTATTTTCTCTGAGAAGTCTGATGCGGACAGAGTACTCGCTGGTGAACCATGGTCTTTTGACAGGTTTTTGGTTGCGCTGAAGAGAATTGGGAGTCAAACGGAGATGAAAGGCTTGGTTTTTGACAGTGCACACTTCTGGTTACAGGTTCATGATCTTCCTATCAGTAGTTTGAAGTTGAGGGTGGCACAGGACATTGCATCAGTTGCAGGGGAAGTCTTAAACTCAGGGGCAGAGGATGAGGATTATGAAGGAAGCCACTTTTTGCGGGTAAGGATGAAGATTGATATTACAAAGCCGCTGTGCAGAGGTAGAAAGATAGGATTAAGTTCCGGTGAGGAAGGCTGGGTAAGCTTCAAATATGAGCGCTTGCCTAACGTTTGTTATTGGTGTGGGCGTCTTACCCACCATGATAGGGACTGCTCAGTAGGACTGAAAAGGAAGGGTGCGTTGAGGGAGGGTGACAAACAATTCGGCCCTTGGCTGCGAGCAAACACCCCGAACTTGGCCAAGAAAACAGTGATTCGTGTTGCGGGTTATGAAGAGGAGGTAAATGAGGATATTGGGGCTGCTCCAAGTCCGGAATGGGGTAATGATGGAGATGAGGATGAGCTGAATATTCTTCACCAAAAGGATGGTAGTGCCCAGCACCACAGTAATGGAGTTATGGGGCGGGTGGATGATTGTGTTGGTATGCATGCTAAGGTTACGGTACCAGGGGATGTGGAAGTTGATAGAAATCCGAAGGTGAGTAGTCCGAATATAAATATGGAACTAGGACAGCAGAGTGGTCCCATTGGTCAGGATTTTCAAGCTCAGTTGGATGATATAGATGCGGAGTTAGAACGTTTTGATGGTGGGGAGAATAATGGGGAGGTTGTTAGGGGCAGTGGGGTTAATGATGTGGGAGTTCGAATGGGTGAGTTAGAAAGGGTGGTGAAGGATGTGCCTCTACAACTTGTACGTGATGGTGCTTCTTCCACGCAAACTGTGGAGTTTTGTTCTCTGAAACGTACTAGGGAAGATCCGAGCGAGGAAAGGGATCTTGTGAGAGTTAGTAGAAAGAAGCAAGCAATTGTTCACAAAATTCAAACGGTGGAGGCTGATGCTCAGCCCCGCCGACAGCCATGAAAATCTTAGCTTGGAACTGCAGGGGGCTTGGGAACCGGCGTGCAATTCAAGAGCTTGCCGATATTGTGCAAGCACAAGATCCCATGATTGTGTTTTTATCTGAAACATGGTCATCTAAGGAGCGTATGAAATGGGTTAAAGATCAGATTTTCTTTGATGGTTGTTTTAGGGTACCTACGGATGATAGGGGTGGTGGTCTAGCTCTTTTGTGGAAAGCAGGGATTGATGTATGGGTGGATAGTTTTTCGAACTATCACATAGATTCGATTGTGCATGGTGGTTCGGAAATTGCGTGGAGATTGACTGGGTTTTATGGAGAGCCTGATACAGGGTGTAGGATGGAGGGTTGGAATATGTTACGTATGCTTAGTTCTAAACCTAAGCTTCCATGGTGTTGCTTGGGAGATTTTAATGAGTTGCTTGAAGTGCAAGAGAAGAAAGGTGGGGTACCTCGGGCCCACTACTTGATGCAAAATTTTCGTGATGCATTGGACCATTGTGGGTTTGCTGATTTGGGGTTTTCAGGACCGGATTTCACTTGGCATGGTAGGCGAAGAGGAGAGTGGATATGGGAAAGATTGGACAGGGTGGTTGCAAATTATGAGTGGTTGACTCGGTTCCCTACAGGTAGGGTGAAGCATCTGAATTGCTTTACCTCAGACCATAGGCCTATTCTTCTAACCTTGGATGCTGCAAATGAGTTCCAAAAGTGGCGCAGGAAGCCCTTCCGGTTTGAAGCAATGTGGATTTCAGATCCTGAGTGCAAAGAAGTGGTAAAAAGGGCTTGGGATTGTGCTCCTAATGGTACTCCCATGTTCGTTGCTGCCACAAAAATTAAGCGATGTAAGAAACGGTTGAAGTCTTGGAATAGGGTCCACTTTGGGAACGTAAAACAGCAGATAAAGAAAGCTAAGGATCAGTTGTGGCGAGCTGAAGCAGTTTCGGCCAAAACTGGGGAGCATGAGGAAGTGGTGCGGCTTAAGAAAGAATTGAATATCTTATATGATAAAGAGGAGAAGATGTGGCATCAACGGTCCAGAGTTCAGTGGTTGCAACATGGTGATCAAAATACAAAGTTCTTTCATGGGACTGCTACACAAAGGAAGAGGAAGAATTTCATTAAGGGTTTGCGTGATGGGAATGGGGATTGGCAGGAGGATGAGGGAGTTTTTTCGGCTCTCCTTACTGATTTTTATACTCATCTCTTCACTTCTTCAAATCCACGTGATTTTGACAGGGTTTTGGATGGGGTTGAAGCTGTGGTAACTGAGACTATGAGCGAAGATCTTATGAGACCTTTTACCAGTGAGGAGGTGGGAGTGGCAATCAAGGAAATGGCTCCGCTCAAAGCTCCTGGTCCAGATGGTATGCCGCCTTTGTTTTATCAAACTTATTGGACTGATATAGGTATGGATGTTACTCAGGCTGTTTTATCCTGTCTAAATTCGAGGTCCATCCTCAGGTCTATAAACCATACCTTTATCACTTTGATTCCTAAAGTTCACAATCCTGAAAGAGTTTCGGATTTTAGACCCATAAGTTTGTGCAATGTGATTTATAAGATCATAAGTAAGGTGATTGCCAATCGCCTCAAGCCTTTGCTTAATTCCATTATTTCTGAGACCCAGAGTGCCTTCATTGCTGATAGATTAATTACAGATAATATTTTAATTGCTTTTGAATCTTTGCATCATATGAAGAATAGCTGCACAGGGAAGAAAGGTTTTATGGCTATGAAGTTAGATATGAGCAAGGCTTATGATCGGGTAGAATGGGTGTTTCTTGAAAAAATTCTCCTCAAGATGGGATTTCCGTCTGCTTGGGTGGCTTTGATTATGGAATGCATAACCACTGTATCATACTCTATTCTTGTGAACGGTGAGCCAAAAGATTTGATTGTTCCTTCTAGAGGTCTAAGACAGGGTGATCCTCTTTCTCCTTATTTGTTCCTCTTTTGTGCTGAGGGTTTGAACGCACTCTTAAGGAATGCTGCATCAAAAGGAGATATACATGGTTTCTCACTTTGTAGAAATGGGCCTAAACTAACTCATCTATTCTTTGCAGATGACTGCTTAATTTTTTGCAGGTCTACTCTAGAAGAATGCAATAAAGTTCAAGAGCTATTGGCCTACTATGAGGTAGCTTCGGGGCAAGTGATCAATAAGGAGAAAACCACTCTTTGTTTTAGTAGAAACACAGATGAGGCAACTCAGGAAGCTCTAAAAGTGGCCCTAAATGTCCCTGCTATTAGACATTATGAGAAATATTTAGGCTTACCTTCTTTTGTTGGAAGGAACAGGACGGCATGTTTCACTCAAATCAAAGAAAGGATATGGGGCCGTATGCAAGGATGGAAGGAAAAGTTGTTATCTCAAGCAGGGAGGGAGGTTATGATTAAGGCAGTGATTCAATCTATCCCAGTCTATTCAATGAATGTGTTCAAGCTTCCAATGGGCCTTTGTAAAGATATTGAAGCCATGATTCGCAAGTTTTGGTGGGGAAGTGGTGATGCGAAGAAAATTCAGTGGGTTAAGTGGAGTTCTTTATGCTCTTCAAAATCAATTGTAGGTATGGGGTTTCGGGATTTCCAAAAGTTTAATAATGCATTGTTGGCTAAACAAGTGTGGCGCTTTCTACATCATCGAGAATCCCTTCTTTTCAAAGTGTTTAGTGCTAAATATTTTCCGAATGGGAATATTCTTGAGGCCTCAGTTCATCCTAAATGTTCTTACGCTTGGCGGAGTATTTTACAAGCTCGTGGGGTTATTGAGAAAGGGGCAATATGGAGGGTTGGCAATGGCCAATTGATTGATGTGTGGCATCATAGGTGGCTGCCTGATTTGAACCACAGCAAGATCATTTCTCCAAGAGCTAGTTCATCAGTTCAGCGGGTCTGTGACTTATTCCTCCCTGACACTAGAATTTGGGACCCGGGTCGCCTAGCGAGTTGCTTTCTTCCGTGGGAGGCAGATATGGTGCGTAGGATTCAGGTTTGCGAGGATGGGGCTGAAGATACTATGATTTGGCCTCTAACCAATGATGGTGAGTATAGTGTCAGGAGTGCTTACCGGATGTTGGTTTCTGCTGAAGCTTCTCTTATGCCGAGCTCATCAACTTCAGACGAAAGTGGTCTGGTTTGGAAGAAGATTTGGAAGATCCGGACACCAAATAAGATACGGCATTTCATTTGGCGCGCTGCAAGGGATTCTTTACCAACAAAACAAAACCTGCTGGCTCGGCACCTCCCAATCAGTCCGCTGTGTGATGGCTGTGATGACCACACAGAAACAACCTTACACTGCTTATGGCTGTGCGATCATTCTCGCTCGGTCTGGATGTCAATCCCAGAGTTCCGCTCGCTGGTTCAGAAGAAGTGTCGGACTTTCTTTGAACTATTAGGGGAGCTTTTCAGTGGTGGATCATGTTTCAGGATTGCTTTCTTTGCCACGGTGGCTTGGTGTTTATGGCAACGTAGAAATCGGTTGCGGGAACGACAACCTGTTTGGCCGCTGCATGAGCTGGGTGATCGGGCCAAGGCGTTGGTGATGGAATATGAGGAAGTGAATTGGCAGGAGCAACGTGTGTCTATTCCACGGCCTAGAGTGCGTTGGTCTCCACCACCTGCAGATTGGTACAAAGCAAACTTTGATGCTGCTTTTTCCAAAGATTCGGGGTCAGCTGCGATTGGTGTTGTGTTTAGAGACCAGGCTGGGCAAGTCATTGCTGCTCTATGCCAGAATTTGGGCCAGGTTCAATCGGTGGATATGGCTGAAGCTTTGGCAGCTCGGAGGGCAGTGATTTTTGCAAGGGAGCTGAGTTTGTTTAATATTGTAGTTGAAGGTGATTGTCTCCACGTTATCCAGGCTTTGCAGCGTCCAGATCCTTGTTATCTATTGTTTGGGCATATCATTGATGAGACTAAGAGGATGGGCCAGCTGTTAAGAGGTTGTAGGTTTCAGCATGTTAGGCGGGAAGGGAATAGCTTAGCGCATAGTCTAGCTAAAAAAGCAGTTTTAACTGCAGATGCGGAGGTTTGGGTAGAAGCTCTACCTGAGGAGGTGGTTGATGTATTTCAGTCTGATTGCTCCTGAGTTTGTTTGGTTGTTTTTTTCTGAAGCTTGTTTTTTTAATAAAATTTCGCTTACCTCTTTCTCAAAAAAAAAAAAAAAAACTCACACTTTGGTAAATTGGTAAATTAAAATTATAATAAATGAGTCATGAGTCATGAGTTTGACTTATTTTTCCCTTCTAATTAAATTTTCATTTGAAATTATTACACTCTTTTGTTTTATATAAGCAGAAGATGTGCTGCCAGATGATTCTTAATGTGACTGTTACAGAAGAAAGACATAATAAACGACGAAATTTTTTTAATAATAGACTTTTTTTTTATTTAGTTTTTCTCTCTTTTGGGGTCAGCATATAATAATAAAATTGATATGTAATATTTTTTTTTCCTATAATTTAAAAAAAAAAAAAAAAAAAAAACAAAAATGCATATCATATCGGTTCAAATATGGGCTACCCACATGCCAATAAGAAGAAGAGAGTAAGAGATTAAATCAAGGAAAATAAAAGGGGAGAAGAGAGTAAGAGCACTGAGCAGTGCGGATATGTTTTTGATAAGTCATGACCATGTTTCCGACATGTCATGACTCTAAATAAAAGTTTTTTTTTTTTTTTTTTTGAGAAAATAAATAAAAGAATCCTTGTTTAAATGGAAAAGGAAAAAAAAAATATATATATATATATATATTTTGGAGGGTGTTTGACGAGCCCCAAAAATTGAGCTAGCTATCAATGGTATGATGCATTTCAAATTTTTGTAATTATTGAACTGGTTCTTAATTTTTGTAAGTATTGATTAATCAACTTAATATGTAAAATTTAAATACAAAAGATGTTAAGAAATTGCGATTTGAAATCGTTTGATGTTTCACATTTTAATGTTTGAGAAGGAGGAAGCTACCACACACCTTACAATAAAACTAACCAAAAAAGGTTAATAATTTTCATTCATTATAATTCGAGATTATTACATTTTTCAATCCAAAAAAAAATCAGGTGTGATGAAAAATTATTTCACCTACAAATGCATAATACTCATCAAATTCTTTATTTTTTTTTTTTCATTTTTTTTGTAATTGGAAAATGTAGTAATCCTAAATTATAATGAATGCAAATTATTAACCTTTGCTCAACAAAATAGAAGAGCCTCTGAGCACGTGTGTGATTGTGTGCTCAGAAGCTAGTTTTTTAGAAACCGGATGCTAATGCTCTAAAGAGAAGAGAGCATAATTTTGAAATTCGGACCGAACTGTATGGTCTAACCGGGTTAACCAAGAACTATTCATTAAAACAGTTCTTTTACCTCCCAAAACTGGCATAAGTAGAAAAAGTAGCAAACCCTACCAACTGCGGTTGAATCTCCTAGTTTTGAAAACCATGGATGGTTCCTAGAGGTTCAACCAAGTCAATTTTTTTTTTGTTATACTTACAGCCATTGTTGAAGCTTCTCAACACAGTGAGATACTGTCAGATCTTGAGCTTGCATCTCCATTCTTCTTCTCCTTCTTCTCTCTCTCTCTCTTTCTTTCTTTCTTTCTGTGTTTTTACTGTTTCTGCATTTTTGCTCTTCTAAAGTCTGCTATTTTTTGTAGATGGTATGATGAAGAAGAACTTTTAGGGTCTGTTTGGTTGGAAAGATGGAAAATTGAGAGGATAGAAAATGAGGAAGTGATAGAAAAGTGGGAGGATGGAAAAATTTTAGTTTTTTCTATCACGGTCTCCTACTAGACAATAAATGCTTGGCTATCAAAGTGTAAAGTGTCAACACTTACTTCTTTTACTTGTACTAAATGTTTGGCTGTCAACCATTTACTTGGGTCTTGTATTAGTATTTAGCTAATTTTTTAATGGGCAAGTTTGCCAATCTTCCAGATTTTACGATTTTTATTTTTTATTTTTTTATTTTAAGGCCTCTTTGGTAACGTTATTTAAATAACAGTGTTCGCTGTTTAAACAATATAAGATGTATTTTTACAACACTTTTTCATCTATATGTATTTTCATAACACTTAAACAACGTTAGTAGAATAACATTACCAAACGGCCCATAAATTTCATAAGTAGTTGACCATTTAAATGGACTTGGGCTATTGGGAAAAACTTAAGATTAATTTAAATATAGGCTTGCACAAAATGTTAAGGATATATATATATATATATATATATATATATTCCATCTCTTCACTAAATTAAAACAATTTCCATTATGTTATTAACTCCCTTGATAAAGAAACTTGATATCTAATTTATGTTTGCTTATAATTTAATATTTCGTACTTGTCTTATGAAAGTTATGACATAAAAAATATATTTGAAAGATAAATTTCAATATTTATTTTGGTTATTTTAGTCATTTTTTTTCTCTTTTTACTAATTTAATATATTTATTTATCTTTAAAAATATTTAAATTAATTATGACGTCATCACGGTTCAACTTCAATCCAACCTTCAAAACTTTAAACCTTACATTTTAACTGTTAATTGAATGACCCAAGTATGAAAACTATGGAAGAGAGAGGAAACGAGGAACAAAAATAAAGAGGAGAGAGCGTGCGATTGATACGAGGGAGGGCTTTCTCAAAAAAAAAAAAAAAAAAAAAAAGAAGATAGAAAGAAAGATATGAGGGAGGGGTTTTCGTTAGCCGTAAATGAGGAGTACCTCCTCCTCCTTTTCATGTTTTACCACTTAACCGGTAACCCATGTATCTACCAAAAATACATTTAGCCCAAAATATCTTATGGCCAAATTTACGGAATTGGCCCCATGAAATCCCTAAATTCCTTAAAAAAAAAGCTCGTGTGTTACACATGGGGTACCATTCAAAACAATAATAATAATAATAATAATAATCACCATGTGAATGGTGAGCGTCAATTTGGCGTCAACACCGCTCCTCCCCCTCCCTTTTTGCCATCTGTCCAAATGCATCCCCCCATCTCTTTCCAACCCAGGGGCGGCGCTACATTATCCTCAAGGGTTCAAACGAACCCTGGCTTCAACCAAAAAAAAAAAAAAAAAATTAAATATAAAATATTTTTTTTGTTAGTTTAATACTATAATTTTTTCTTAAAAATATTTTTGCACACCTTGACTTAAATTTCGCACACTTTTATTATAAGTATTTTCAACTCTAAGAATAAAAAGAAAGTATTTGTGAATTGTAAGTGTCACAATTTGTTATAAATTTATATTATGTGTGTGTATGTCTAATATTGATTGTATGCATTACTTTTTGTTATAATGTTATTTGTGTGAATTATGATGTGTGTCAATGTTTGTGTGTACAATATAAATATAATATAAATTTATATAATTTAATAATTAGGAAATAGAGATGATTTTTTTTTTTAGAGAGTTTCAACCTATAGCGTCAGCTCCTAAGATGGTTTGTTACATGTGTGTATATTGTTATCATGTCATAATAACTTTTTGTTACAAAGTTAGTAAAATTTAGAAAAAAAATTGTAAAGTTAGTGATTGTCCAAGCATTTGATTGGTTAAGTAGATATTAGTGTATAATTTTATGTATGAATGAATGAGTGTGATTGTGTGCGTCAATAATTAATACAAAAACAATGAGTTTAGTTTATTCATTTTGTTTAAAATATTTTTATAAAAAGAGCAACAAATAAATAATAAAAACTGTATAAAAATAAAAATGTTAGATAAACTTAACAAAATAAAATGATTGTAAGCTCATACCTACCCACATTAACAATAGATACTCATAATTCAAAATTTGAATACTTGTAGAATGAAATTGTAAAATTTCATGCATTAATTTTTTTTTTTTTTTTTTTTTATTGTCGGTAACTTAACATATTCAAGTTCTTTTTTTATTAACAATTTTTAATGAACCTCTTAAACAAAATTCTTGGAGGCGCTACTGTAATCCAACCATCACTTTGTCCTTGATGATGGTAACCATAACCTTAATCCAATAATAATAATCACCATGTGAATGATGAGCTGACCGGCAGGGCCGCAATGTAACTTTCAAATAGTGATTTTGCTTCGAAAATTTGTTAAGACCCTCAATTTGGCGTCAACACTGCTCCTCCTCCTCCCTCTTTGCCTTCTGTCAAAATGCATCCCCATCTCTTTCCAACCATCACTTTGTCCTTGATGATAGTAACCATAACCTTAATCCATTGTCCAACATATTTGCTTGCGGATAATGAGCAATATCTCACATGTGAGGCACCATTTAACTGTAGCAACCTTGTGAACCTCAGTTATCCATTCTGGGGATCCAATCGACCAAACTATTGCGGTCACCCTAGTTTTCAGTTAGACTGCAGCAGCAATTCTCCGCAGATCAACATCACTTACATGAATTACAGAGTCCTTGAAATCAATAACTCATCACGGACTCTCAAGGTTGCTAGGACGAATTACTTGGACACGATTTGCCCTGCTGCGTTCGTTAATACCACCATTGATAACAACTTATTTTCCTATACTTTAGGTGATATGTACCTGACACTCTATTATAATTGCCGTACGCCTCTAGCTGCTCTTCCAAATCTTGTATTTTATCAGTTTAATTGCTCCATAAACAGCAGTACCGAGTTTTTCAATTACTATACCCAGAGCTCTCAGACTTTTTTGGCAATTAGCAACTTAACTGGAGCATGCAACTACTGGGTCAATGTTCCTGTTCTGCAATCAGCAGTTCCAACTGCTACAACTTATGATGCATTAACTGCAGCTATTGATAGCGGTTTCATGTTGGGGTGGGATGCAAGTAATTCCCAGTGTGATACATGCCTCGAGGCTGGAGGGCTGTGTGGTTCCGACCCAACCACGAGTTCATTCGCTTGCCATTGTACAAACGGGACTTTTGCATCCGGTTGTAGCACTGCATCAACTAGTAAGCATCCATTTTTGTTGTCATAAATTCTTATTTCTTTTCTTATCTAGTTGTCTACTTCGTTTAGATGCTCAGTTACTAGCAACTATATTGGTAACTGCCCTGTGCTTCTCTCATTTTTTTTCCTTCAGCTAGCTAAACTCAGGGCCGGCCCAAGGCCTAGGCCTAAGGCCCCAAAACCAAAAAAAAAAAATTCCCTACTAAAAAAAAGGCCCATCCCACTCCCTAAGGGCCCAAAATTTTATAAAAATATAACATTTTTAAATAATTGGTACTTTTTTTTAAGAGTGATGTGAAAAATACTACAAATTTTACTATAGATTTAAGTTTAAGTTTAACTGACATGCCACCAATCATATAAAAAAGTAATTTAAACATAAATAAATTAAGTTGTTGAAATTCATCAATTACTATTATTATCACATTATATTGTGAACATTTTGTAGTATCTTTAGTATTTTTCTTTTTCATTTCTAACAAGGCTTCCAAAATAGGAGACCAATAGAAATTGAAACCAATTGAAACCCTAAAATGTTTCAAAAAAATAAATGCTGCAAATGTGATAGACCATCAATGATTAATCTCTTCTAATAGTTTGAGATCTTAATTTTTGTAAACTAATCTCCTACAAAGACACACACCAAATAATATCTATTTATCTCTTTCTCTTAAAAAGAATATATAAAATTAAAATTTAGATTACAACTATACTTAACTATGCATAGTCATATATCCAAGTTAAAGTAAGTTTCTTTTTTAAAAAAATAATATTTTTTTTAGTTCTTTTTGTTTAAATTTATTGTTCAACTATGACATTCAGTCATCTGTATGAAATTAACCTTAATTTAATTAGTATTATTCATCAATTTCTATATTTACATCAAATTAGTCTTAATTTAATTAGTATTATATAAATTTATTTAATTAATGTTTACATATAAAAAGGCCCCTATAAAATTTTCGCCTTAGGCCCCAAATTTTGTTGGGCCGGCCCTGGCTAAACTACAACTATACCATAGTTTTCATTAGACTAGAGGATTAAGATCAAATGTTTAGGAAAAACTCTGATCAAACGTTTAAGATCAAATATAGCATCCATCATATATTTGAACATCATATATACATCATACAAGTCCATGTGACCTGAATCAAAATCGTATGTCCCACACTCTCTGTTCCATACCATGCTCCACAAATCTAAATGAGCAACATATCCCTTAATTCCTAATTTTATGCTATTTTATTTAACTTATCTGAAATAAATAAGAAAGAAAAAATCCAACACATATTCGTCTCCAACCCTCCTACTACCAACTTCCACCCAACGCCACTGACATAAGTTCATCGGTGCCGTCAACTCCAGTCACTGCCACCGTTCCGCCACCAAGTCCAAGAAGAACTACAGTCAATTTGAATACCCACCACCATCGTCATTGTTGACTTTATCTTGGCATCAGAAAAGTTGCTCCCTTCAATTCAAGAATAAGTAAATATTTTCCTCTGGTCAATGGCTTAATCTGGGATTGCAAAATTGATTAACCTTTTCTAGTATTTGGATTTTTCAAACGTATACACCTAACCTTCCTTGACCGCATACCTATTATCAACCCTGTCTATGAATTTTGTTCTTTTTATTTGGGTTCTCTTGATAGAATTCAGTTGTCAATCAATTTAGTCCATTAGGGTCCGAAATTTCTCCTATTCCCAAATAATTTTTATTTGGGTTCTGTGTCTATTTGGATGCTCTGGTACTACTTTTCAATACATTTAAATTAAGAGATTAAATATATAATCCCACACACATTGCGGTGATTTTTTTTTTTTTAATTTGAATAATTAATTAACATGTTTATCTACCTTTATGAGTGTTATAAGCTATTTCTAACCTTTTCTAAATAATAATAATAATAAAATACTAAGTACAATTTTAGTCTGTATAAACTAAAATTATTTTCAAACCAATTAAAAATAAAATTTAGACATAGTGGATGAACGATCAAGTTAGTTCAAGATTGATTTGACTTCAAGGATAATAAAAAATGTCTTCGGAAAAGGCAAACTACCTTGCCAATATTGTTTTCAGTCCGTATTTGTCCTCTTCCATTTTTTCTGTATGACTCGATCCTCTAGCTGTGTGAGTTGCAATATCTCTTTGCAGGCTGGCCCAAGATACTTCAAGGTTTTAGGCGAAACTGTCAAATGGGATCTTTTTTGCTGTTTAAATATCTACTCTATATTATTAAATTTATATATAATATTTATATTAATATATATATATATTTTTTTTTTTTGCTTTTTAACATACAAAATTATTAATTAAATTTTTGTATTCAAGTTCTTTTAAAATCTTCTTTTTAATTAATAATAAGTGCATTATTTCATTATCTTCTAACCCTATGTTATAAATTTATTGTTCATTTATAAGGTTTTCAACTGAATTTTTAGTTATATTTTTTTTTATTACTAGTGACAAATTCGTCTAGAGATCTTTTTGAGATTTGGTTTAAAAATAAATTTAAAGTTTTTTGTATCCAAATTCAAAGATTTGTCTAATAAAACTAAATAGAATAAATATTTTTTTGTGGCAGGGCAAAATAGACTAAACTAAATTCTAACCTCACACAATTTATTTATAGAGATGGAATGCCAATCAACTTTAGTTATCCTTTTGAAAATGAATTGATCAAGTGATATTAGAATACATGCTTGGGATATATGTAAGTCAAGGAAACTGCATAATACTAGTCTTGAATTGATTAAGTTATGCTCCTCGAGTTTTACTCCGAGGTGTACGTTTACACTTGTTCTTATGTTACAAGGCTATCACTATCTTTTTTCTTCTCTCAAAATGCATCATCCCCCACTTCATAGGAATCTCACTCTTATTAGTCATTCAGGTTGCCTCATGTCCTTCCACTTGGAGGGCTAGGACTTATTTCCCCTGATACTTGTCCCATCAGAGCCTTACTAGAAGGTTTCTCTATTAGGCTGTGAGCTGTGAGCTGTGATGACACTATTCAGAGGTCATTCACCATTAATGCAACTAGCTAAGTGGATGTAGAGTATTGAATACGGAGGTAATGGATGCTTTATCTGTAATCTTCCTTCTCTTGCTTGATGACAAACTTTCCTTCTTTTCCTCGGTACGTGCTTGATGGTCTTCAAAATTGGACTTCGGCCCTTCTGATGGCGTATCAGTATCCTCTGGGTTCTCAAGCATTCTAATCTTCTTGGGTTTGTGGTTGTGTTGTCATACTTAGCTCTGAGAATTCTTTAATAGAACTTCCCGAGGTGTGCTCCTTTGGTGTTGATCTCTTCTCACTCATTCTTGTCCTCATCTTTTCATCCTCCCACACTTTTCAAAAAATGAAAAACAAAAGCTAAATGAATGCATAAACTAATAAAGAACGCCTAATTAGACCAAGAAACAACATATCAAGTGGCTATACAGTTTAGTGTTAGAATTTTCTTTATATTTTAAAATGAGAATTAATGAATTAAAAAAGAAAGATAAAAAAGAACAAAATGATAGATCTAGAAGAGTGTGGTCATTGTAATACAACCACTAGAGGAGTCTTTACCAAACATTTTCCTCAAAAACCCATAACCTCTAGGTCCTCTACCATGTTCTTTAAAAAGGAAAAATATTGTCTAACACTACCATTTCAACTAAAGATGGAAGATCTAGCAGCAATTTTCCATAATCTGGGAGAATATTTCAGCCTCTTCAAGTAATCAATTTTAGTTTAGGATTTTTGGAAAGATAGAGAAAAGTTTGGTCTATGTTTTTACTTTTTAGTGTCTAGGAGACTCAAATTAGTCAGAATTCTAACTGTTTGAAAGAGAGAGTCAAACAAAATACACGTATATTGAGATTAAAATTTTTATGTATTGGCTAAATTTTGGGGCTTAATTAATTCTCTCCAAGGTAAGTAATAATCCTAAACTGTCTTCTACGGGTCTTTGTTTTTTTAAAATACAACATTGGATAAGTATTAACTAATATTTGAGCCCCCTCAAAAAAAAAAAAAAACTAATATTTGAGATTATATTTTTAAATTTTGTTGATCCTGGGCCTTTTTTTATGGGGGCCTTAGGCAATGGCGTTAGTTGTTTCTATTGTTGAGCCACCCCTGTTTCTTTGTTTTCCAGGTTAAATCTTGTGGTTTACTTCCTTGACACTTAATAGTATTAAGTATTAACTAACAGTCACTGATATTATGTTTATGTTTGTGCTATAGGATCATCTTCCAAGCTAAATGTTGGGCTGCGTGAAATTGTCATAGGTATGTAGTATAGTCATGGCAAAGTTTTCAAATGAAAATCGGGTTAACATTGGTTGCACATGACGAAGTTTCCTTTGTTTAATTACAGGTATTGCAGCTGCTGTGCTTACGATTATAGTAGTCTGTATCATAATATGCTGCCTTAGAAGAGAACAATTGAGTAAGGCATTGATCTTTTGGAGGGCAGCAAGGAAAAACGATGAAAATGTCAAGGCATTTATATTGAATTATGGTTCATTTGCTCCCAAGCATTATAGTTATTTAGAGATCAAGAAGATGACCAACTCATTCATAAACAAACTAGGGCAAGGAGGATATAGCAGTGTATACAAAGGAAAGCTACCAGATGGTAAGCTCGTGGCAGTAAAAGTTCTAAGTGAATCCAAAGGCAATGGAGAAGATTTTATTAATGAAGTTATTAGCATTTGTAGGACTTCTCATGTTAATGTAGTCACTCTTTTAGGTTTCAGTTGTGAAAAGAACAAGCGAGCTCTAATATATGAATTTATGCCCAATGGATCTCTAGACAAGTTCATATACCATCGAGATTCTTCAGCAACAAATTGTCGTTTGGAATGGAAAACATTGTATAAAATCGCAGTTGACATTGCTCGAGGACTAGAATATTTACATCGAGGTTGTAGCACAAGGATTCTGCATTTCGACATAAAACCTCAGAATATTCTTTTAGATGAAGATTTCAACCCAAAAATCTCTGATTTTGGCCTTGCTAAACTTTGCCAAAGAAAAGACAGCATTGTATCAATGCTTGGCATGAGAGGAACAGCAGGGTATATTGCCCCAGAAGTATTTAGCCGGAACTTTGGAGAGGTCTCTCATAAATCTGATGTTTATAGCTATGGAATGCTTGTTCTTGAAATGGTTGGAGGAAGAAAGAATTTTGATAATGGAGTGTCCAACAGTAGCAAAAAATATTTTCCAGATTGGATTTATAAGGATCTTGAACTAGGTATGGGTGGAAGAACATATGGGGTCATGACAGTGGAGGAAAAAGAGACAACAAGGAAGATGATACTGGTGAGTTTATGGTGCATTCAGACAAATCCATCCGATCGACCATCCATGAATAAGGTGGTAGAGATGTTAGAAGGAACCCTTCATTCCTTACAAATTCCTCCAAAGCCTTTCTTGTGTTCCCCTAAAGGGTCACCAATAGATTCTTCCACAACTTCGTAAAAATGAGCCAAAAGCAATTTACAAGGAAAAATACAGATCCAGCATTAGGCAGAATAAAAGAAACATTCCTTATCAGTCATCACATGTATGAATTTTTTAAATTTATGGCTTGGATTATACATGATATGTTTTACTCTTGACTTCGAAAGTTGATGAGAGTACCATACTTGTCTTACTTTGCGATCCCGATATGGATCTAATAATTGGAATTTCTTGCTCTCACTTTGTGGTCTTACTATGGACCAAATAATTAGAATTTCAAGGCTACAATGCCAAAAATGGAATGTTAAAATTCCGTTATTGTACAGGAATATCCCAAAAAAATTTATTGTTGTTAACAATATAAAGACAAAGAGACTATTTGAATAACTATATATTTTGTATATATGATGTGTGTATAATATTGTATAAGAGAGGATATTACATAGGCACAATATGTGTGAAGTACAAGTAATATATGTGTATTGCAAGTACAATACACTGGGCTTAAGCCAGTGGCTTGGGCTAGACTAACTAACTTATATACTAACATCCCACCTCAAACTCAAGGTGGTGAAGATGAAGCCAATTGGAGCTTGGATATAAGATCTCGAAGGCAACTAGGTGGGTAAGTCTTGGTGAAGATATCAGTAGGTTGGTCAGCAGAGGAGATTCAACCAAAGATTACCTTTCATGAGATCTTGATGAGTCGTATGGCTGTCAATTTTAATGTGCTTGGTGTGTTCATGGAAGACATCATTATGAGTAATATAAATAGCACTACAATTATCATGATAAAAAGGAGTTTCAGTGAGTTGTGGAGCATCCAGGTTATCTAAGAGCCATCAAAGCCAGAAAAGCACACTAGTAATGCCAACAAAGGCACGATACTCAGCTACAATGCTGGAATAAAAAACAACATATTGCTTCTTACTACACCATGAGACAAGAGAGGTACCATGTCGATGCCTCGCAGCCTTCAACCACCGCGAAAGGCGGCACGTGCTCTCCACACGTGTGGATAGGATTGGAAATGGGTGATGGGCACTTGCGGTCCCTTCCCTATTTCTTCCCCTTTTGAGAATGATGCACAGTTTGGGTGTGAACTATGACTAATGAGTCATTTTTAATTAAATTTCAAGAATCGCCACCAATCATTGGGTATTTCTAGGTGTGATTTGTCACCTAACTCTATTTTGATTTTATTATCAATCTTAGGTTAAGAAAAATGTCAGGTTTTTCCTAATATAAATGGATAATAAAAAATCTTAATTCTTGGATTCAGAAGTCTGGTTACATGTGGGGAAGGTGTTAGGCACCTCACAACGCCTGTCATGAAACAACCCTTTGTTTTGGTAAACTATTAATTTTTGGTCATTGCCAGATAAAAACAAGCTATTGGAAGTAGCTTTCAGGGCTTTCAAGAATTTGGGCTTTGAGGTTTGATTTGGGAAAGATGTGTAGCTTTTATCAATGCTTTGCTAGCACATTGGAATTACTACCAAATTTCCATGACGAAAATCCAGCAACACTTCGCCTTATTTTTGTGGCAAAAATTTGGCAACATTTCAAGTCAAGTTCGTCGTGGCATGCAAACGTTATCCTCACGAAGCTTTCACAATGAGAATATAGCAAGAAGATGCCACATTTTCACAACGAAAATCCAATAGAGATTCACGTTAGGTACACCACAATGCATTGGCAGGGTTTCATGCCTATATATACGGCTTGCATCACTACGCTCGGACTAAGGCATGACGAGGCTTACCAAATTACCAAACATGTGAAGCATGTCATATACATGGGGAAACCGATGTCAATAGCTGACATGGATAGGAGCATTCACACATGTGGAAGATAAACACGACAAACAGTTGGATTAGGTCAGGTCAATCAAATTGCTGCTCAAAACGGGCCAGGTTAAAAGATGGGTAATTTTAAACGAGTTGAAAACAGGTTGGACCAATTGGGTTGCGGGTGGGTCGGGCCAACGCTTATTTTCATATGAAAAAGAAGAAAAATATTTTTAGAGAGAATGAATCAAATCAATCAAGGAAACGAATTGCACATAATACCCTTTTTTTTTTCTTTAAGTGGGCACCTACTATTATTAGACTATTTATGTTACTATTATACATGTGAAGGGAAAAAAACATTTCTATATCCTTCCAATTCCGATAGTTTTAAGCATGACTAAAATTCTTTACAAATATGATAAGAAAATCTTCCATGTTAATAACTTACAGCCAGAATGTTTATAATTATAAATTTACTACTTGAGAGAGAAATAAATTATAAGAGCACAAAAAGTATATATTTTAAGTTTACACATTTCAGATTTAAAGTTCACTAATGATATGGACTTTTAGACTTTTTCTTTTACTTTAGTTTTGTTTTTTGCTAGTTAGACTTAGTGTTAATAACTTAGTCTTTGTATTTGACTCTACTACTTAGTATTTAACTTAGTTTTAGACGTTTAGTAGTGTAAACGTATAGTTGTAGATGTTTTTACCTTTTTTTTTTTTCTTTAAATTAACTCCCTTTTTTTTAACAAATGAGGGCATGGCACTGCCATTGGTGGCTACTAAATGGCTAGATAGTGTTAGTGTTAGTGTAGTGCTTTGTGGCATTATGTCTATGCACCTAACACCTTGGCATGTAGTCTAGATATTTTTTAGGAGAAAAAAAAAGTTTAAAAAAAGGGTTGGGTTATAGATTAGCTTGGTCGGGTCGGGTTGGCCTGCAAAAAAAATGGGCAGGCCAGGGGTTGGTCCGTTTTTTATTCAGGCCAAAGAATTCAAGTTCAGGCTAGGTAAAAATGGGCGGGTTTGGGTCAGGTCAGAAAATTTCGGCCCATTTTGCCATGTCAAGTGGAAGATCATGCACCCAATGAAGCATGAATATGCATGTACAGCATATGCCTTGAATGTATATCCACACTCTAAGGTCAAAAGTGTAACACCCCGACCCAATTTTTATAGTTAAACTATGTGTTTAAGTGGTTAAGTATTATTAATATTTTAAGCCACTTACTTACAAAAATGAATATAAGAGTATTTAATAAGCATATTATTTTATAATGCCATTGAATGAGAATTGTAAAGATTATAAATAATTGAATGGCCATTTGTATTACATATGTATATATACACACACTAATTATGTACAAAACTATATTAAATGGTTAAGTTATGAGATATATATATACATATATATATATATATATATATATATATATAGTTGTTGGTGTTTTAACTATGTATGATGCATGAGATATTATAGTAGAAATTTCACCCACATGCAATTAATTGAAATTCAACACATGTAAAGCCAAAGAACCATGCATGATGACAAACCCCATAGACCAAGACTTGGCCATGCAATCACCAAGCTCCACCTAATCTCTTCTTTGACTTTCTCAAGCTCTAGGACATCTCATAAACTCTCTTGCTCTCATCTTTCTACGAGTACACATACAAATCAGAAATTTCAGCTCACTTTGCTCTCTTTTTCTCTCAATGAAAGAGCTAGGAAGCTCTCTTAGGTACAATTTGTCAAGCCCATGGGTCCACAAATTAAAAGAGAGATAAGGCTTCATCATCTTTTCTTCTTTCTACTCTTTTAGAAGCAACTAGAATAGTTAAGAGCTCTCTCCCTCTTTCATTCCTACGGGTCCAACACCAAAAGAAGGAAAAGCTCTCAATTATTTTCTCCCTTTCACAGCTACATGTCCAGTAGCAAGAAGGAAGCTTTTTTCAACTCTCTCAAGCTCTCTACCTCTCATACTTTCTGGTCCAGCCACTAGGAAAGGGAAATCATTTCATGTTAGTCTACATATATATATATATATATATATATATATATATATGCTGTTTTAAGAAGTTTTGAAATTGTGTTGATGGTTTGTTGAAGGTAGATTAGGGTTTTTACTAATTAATGATTTTATAGGATTAAGGAAGTAAGAAAAAGTTAGGATGAGTATTTTGATGATGCTGCTGGGATTTTTGGTTGTGTTTATTTTGCTCTAAATGGTTAAATGACTGTATGTAAGTGTTTTATAACATGTCTTATGAGTGTATAAAAATCCCCATATGAAAATACCATCGTTTGATAATTGTTTGTGGATTTACGATAAAATGTTGCAAAGCTGTCACTGTGACAGATTCTGTGTTTATGCATGATAAATTATGCATTAAAATGTTTTTGATTAGAGACATGGCATGTAATCATTATTTTGACAAAGATATGTTCGTGAGCTTTCAAAAAACTTATGTATATGATTTAAGCATATTGATGCCATTACTAATTTCCACGAACATAATGTTTAATGAAAAGAATGGAAATGCTATTATTATGAGATGTTATGCAAAATAAGAAATTGCAGTATAATGTAAAGTACGAAATGTTTTCGGGTTATGTCCTCTAGTAATCTAAACTCTGTCAATAGGGGTTAATTATTGGCTTTCCATGGAAAATGTTATATGATTGGCCATTAAGTGGGATTGGCTCTGCTGTACCTGACCCTTGTTGGTTACAGCCAACTTGTGGGGGAAGCCAACCTACCCCCATGGTTGGAAGATATGTATTATGATGTAATCCCAGGAATATCTGGCATTGTGGGGAATGTTGGAAGCCTAGCACCGTGGTGCTAGAAGCCTCCCAAATAAGTACAGACTTATTAGATATGGGCTAACCAATAAGTTATTTATGAAGAACTATATTATGTTATTAATCATGAGAGAATGATTTTGTTAAATGCATTGTGAAAAGTCAAAAGCTCTCATGAAAATAAGAAGTTTTTGATGAAAAGAAAGCTGTTTATTAAAGATAAAAGTTTCCGAAGTTCAGTTGTGCTATAAAGATAAAGTTTCTGATGAGAGTACAAGTTTATGTTTAAAAGTTATCAGATATCTGTTTTTATGAAACGTTAAGTTTTATGACTATGAAAGATATAGTATTTTATGAGAAGATGTTTATAATGAAAAGTTTTCTTATTAGTCAAGATGTTTCTAGTTTAATACAAAGTTGCCGATTATCTGATTTAAGTTAAAATAATTATTTTGTAATGAGAATATACATATGGTGACTTTGTAGGAAATGAAAGAAGTTTAATCTGAAAGGTTTTGGTAATATTAACCTGATAAGAAAAATGAGAACAATTATTTTCTATGAAGAGCATATAAGCTATTATTATGAATAGTATAAAATACTATGCATGAAAAGATGTTCTCCTGTTTGAATATTCATAGAATGAAATGATTTGATTTGCATGCATCCTTATTGAATTCTCATATATCTTGCCTTTACTGAGCTGTGTAGCTCACCCCTTCCACTCTTTCAGTTAGCAGGTTTTATTTTGGAGCAGAGGGAGCCTTAATCGAGTTTGGAAGGAGCTGGTTTTAGTTTTATATGTATAGATCCTAAATTGGCAATATGATATTTAGATTTGTAGCATTGTGTATTTTAAGATCTAATGAAAGTGTATACCTTAAAGTATTAAAAAATGTATTATGTGAAATTCTGAAGTTGAGTAACTGGTGGATTATGTCAATCTTTGAGTACAATGTAGATGCTCTGAATATCAAGTGAAAAGTTATATCATTTAAGTAAGGAAACAAGGATGAAAAGTAAGAGAGAAGCTTTTGGTAAAAGTTTTGTAAAAGTTAAGTATGTTCTTGTTAATATTAGGTTTAGGCTTGATATTAGCATGTCGGTCATGGTCACAAATCCGAGTATCGGGTTTGAGGCGTGACAAAAAGCATCGATGATTAGGAAGGGGTTGCCTTCCTAACCATGAACATTCATCATCCGAAGTGCATAGCTACCTTTACAACATATAGCATGCAAAACATATCCACACCTAGAGAGTGTGGCCCAAGCAAAGTACAAGAAATGGAAACCCTAGTCTAAGAAAGCTATAGACATGGTTCTAAAGAAAGGCTAGGAAAGGATGGACCTCACAGAAAGGCTAAGCCTCTAAATCTACTGATGTATGCCCTTTTGCTTTTCTCTTGTAAGTTGCGTGTGTGCTCCATCCATCACATGCAATAAGCAAACAAGAACTCAAAGTAGACAAGCAAACAAGCAAAGGAGGTAAGCATGTAAAAGCAAACAAGTAAAGGAGGAAACATTTAAAAAAAACACGCAAATAAAGAGAGCCTGTGAACAAACAAACACACAAAAAGAGTGTGTATTCACAAGGGACAAATGTAGGTTTGGATTTGGTTTCTGTGGATCCATTGAAATGAGTTATGGACGACATGCATGCCAACAAGCAAAGCTCCTAAAAGTGGGTCTTGAGATTTCATGTATAAAAACGGGTGTGAACTCGCACCAAATCATATCTTGGAGCAATGCTTGATGACATGGACAAACAAGCAAGAAAAAATGTATGAACAACACAAATAAGTATGCAAAGGTGCAACCAACATAAAGAGATCACACAAGATGGCAAAAAGAAAGACAATAAGCACAATGGAGGCAAAACATGTTATCACACTCAAGGATAAAAGCTAATCATGTCATAACATACACTTAAGGCTAATATGAGAAACCCTAACATGCAAAGCTAAGCAAGAGAGAGAGGCAAGGCAAAAGCATACCAACATCATCAAGATATGATCTCAAACAAGCAATTGCACCCAAACAAGCAATAAAGGGAAAAGATGCAACCAAACATAGGCAAGAAAAAGCACAAAAGGCAAAGGAAGCATGTTAAAGATGCAAGAAGCTAGATCTAAACATGCAAGCAAGGAATTAAAGTTGAACATGGATCTAAGCATGGAGTATCCAAACATGGCATCACCAAAACCCAAACCCAACAACCCATGGCCAAGGACACCCAAACAACCACCATAGAATCTGATCATTACATATCAAAGTCAAAACCCTGGCTTGGCCCATGGAGAAGCTTTGTGCTCTGATGAGTTTTCTATTACATACCTTGTTTTAGGTGGCTATGATTTGTTGAGTTTGGGTTTGGGTTTTGTTGAAGGGATTGAGACCACGGTGAATCTTTGGTCATTGTTTGGCTGGTAGTGGGTTATTGGGTTTCAGAGATGGGACGAGACGGTGACAGAGCTGGGTCTCGGTTGTTATGGGTTAGTCATGGTCTTTCTGGTTTTGGTGGCCATGAGTTGGGTTTGATTGTAATCTTGAGATTCAAGCGTTTTTGGGCAACCATGGAGATGGCTTTGCCCTTAAAGATTGGTTTGCAACTGTTTGGGTTGATGTGGGTAAGTAGGATACGTGGAATGATTTAATTGGGGAGCCTAAGAAACTATTGGTAGGGTGTTGTATCTAAAACTCATCTAAAGTATTAATGTCTATTTTTTCTTCTAATATTCACTTTTCTTTTGCTATGTATTACTCATTAATATTTGAAGTATTTAAAGCATGTGATTATAAAACACATGATTATTGAAGGTCCCCTTCATTTAAAAAAAAAAAAAAAAACATTTTGTACAGATGCTCATTTAAGTATTTATGTCTCATTTTTTTCTTCTAATATTCACTTTTATTTTGCCACATACAAATAATTTATTTCAGGAGTATTCATAGCATATATTAATGAAAAATCATTAATTTTAGAAGTATTTAAAGCATGTTTTCATAAACACACATGAGTATTGAAGGTCTCTTTCATTTAAAAAAAAAAAATGACAAAGTTTAGCTACAAAATCGGTTGTACCTAAGGCTACAACTTCCTTTAATAAAATTAACATTACTACATATTTTGAAAATTTAACTGTTGAATTACATGTTTTTTACATTGTTAATTCACTTGTCAAATTTTGTGTTAATCAAATATTATTTACTATATGATCTATAAGCTCATATTTTATGGATAATTTTAAACTACAAATCCTTGAATTTAAACAATTTATTGATAACATAGTTATTGATCTTTAATTTTCTAGAAATTTTGCAAGCATGGAGGATATAAGAAGAAAATGCAATCCAATAGTGGATTTGTCAAAATTCACCTTCAATAAAAAGATATTGAGCATGGTTGTAGTTTTATGTTACAACCAATTTTGTAGTTAACTTTTGTCCTAAATTTTTTTTGGTACAAATACCCATTTAAAGTATTAATGTCTCATTTTTTCTTCTAATATTCACTTTTATTTGCCACGTATAAATAATTTATTTTAGGAGTATTCAAAGCATATGTTAATGAAAATATATAGCTACATAAATCTCTTTAGTAAAAGTTATTTTTATTTTCTAAAAACAAAATCCTTTTCTTTTTCTTTTTTCTTTTTTCTTACAACTCCTTTTCATTTTGTATTTAGAGCTAGGGAAATTTGAGTGCACATTTTTCTCTTTTGTTATAAGAAAAATTATTATGATTTTTATAGTTAAAAATTTGGGACATTTTTAAAATCTTGTCATTTATAAAAAAAAAAAAAAAAAAAAAAAAAAAAAAAAAAAAAAAAAAAACATTTAGTTATTATTATATTATATTTCTTTTATATTACATCCTATATGTTAAGGTATATCAAATTTGCATAGCATGGCCCCTGAAATTATTTGTTGACTCCACCACTAGTCATATGTGTATAATTTCATTTAAATTATTCAATAATTAATAAAAATTTAATTTTTAACAAAGTATAAAATATGTAAATATAACCAATCGACCTAAACCCAATTAACATGAGTTGAGTTGAATTGAATTGATTTCTACACATGTAAAAGCATTCCTATTTAGGAATGCAAAACCCATTAAAATTCAAAATGCATTTCCAAATACACAAAATCACCCCAACATTTGAGAATGCAAGTAAAAAAAAAAAAAAAATTACAACTTGGTACAGTAAGATTATATCTTAATGTAGCAAACTCTATTTCATTTTTCCCTACTCTCTCTCTCTCTCTCTCTCTCTCTCTCTCTCTCTCTCTCTCTCTCTCTCTCTCTCTCTCTCTCTCTCTCTCTCTTCGACCTCCATAGCCACCGAGCCTTCCAAGTTTTTCTCCACCACCCACCATTGTCATTAGCAATGATGGCTTTGATTTGTGACATATCAAATTCAAATGAATCATTCTCCTCCTTAACCCCAAAACCCAACTTTTGCAAACACCCATTCATTATCATTCACTCTTTCTATTCCTCACCATGTCTTAGTAAGATCTCCGAAAATAACAACCTTGAAATCAAAGAACCATCGTTATAGAGAGAAATTTAAGGTAAAGAGAGATATGAGTTATGGGTGGCGGTGTTGCAGTGGCTTGTGATGAGGTGGCCTTTTTTAGGTAGAGATTTTATTGTGTTGGGTATAAAAATGATTATTCTAATACAATGTAGTATAAGAGGTAGGGCGTTTTGTTAAGTGACAATGTAAAATGGAGAAAATGGTAAAAGTTACTTAATTTATTGGGATAATTACAATTTACTCACCTGTGGTTTGCCTCTAATTTGATGTGCTTACCCGTGGTTTAAATTTTGACACTTTTCCTACCTGTGATTCCCATCGTTACTGTGCCGTAACCCACCTTTCCCTCAGCCGTTACTCTAACACAGAATATGTAAAAAACAAAAGCCCAAACAGATCAAAACACTCTCACTCAAATCTTGAACTTGAAGAACATGAAGAACATACCCAAAAATCTAAAGAACATAATATGACTTGCACTTTATCTTTTTCTATTTGTCTCTCGAGTTGGCTTACTAGAGCAAGCCCAGGTGTTTGTTCTTTTTTTTTTCTTTTTTTTGTATATTTGTATATTTGTATACGGTTACTCTTTTACATTAACATAGTTCTGTCTATTATCTCAAAAAAAAAAAAAAAAAAAAAAGCGAACCCAGAATTTTTGAACAGAGACTCCTTCCTGTAGGAGTTGTGCAGAAAGATCGTGCGAGCTTTTGTTGGTTGTTGACCAACGGAAAGCATGGGAAAAAGGATATGAAGGCAACCAAATCAAAAACTAAACCCAAAAATCTTGAAGATTAACCAAAAATTAAACCCATAAATTTTGAACATAACCCACAGCCACTGCAACCAAAGATTAAAACCAAATCAAACACACCACAAATTTCTTTTTCAATCTTTTCTATCCTCTTGACAGCTTTGTTTGGATTCATAGGCTTGAGATTTGAGATGTGTGTTGGGTCGGAAAATTTGTGATGTTTTGATGTAATTTTGGGGCAGACCGGTGGTTTTGGAGTGTAATGGGTAACAGAATGAGGTGGTGACAGGCCGACATCAATGGGTCAGCTGTCTTTGGGTGTTGCAGCTAGCTAAAGGAGAACTCTAGAGTAACCTTGTTGAAAGTGATTCAAAGAACAACATTGATGCCATTCTTGACAACATGGGTTGCTCGCTGTGGACCATTTCCACCCTTGTTTCTGATATTTTTTTTTTGGTAAAGTCTTTTGTTCTCTGTATGTTTTGTTGGGTTAAAAGAAGTGGAAATGTTGTTGCACATGAGGTAGCACAGTACGCATTAAGAATCTTGTGTCCTTTTTGTTTATCCTCAGACATTCTTCCAAATTGTGTTGGTCTTGCTTGTAAGGAAGATGTCCGAATCCTTTTTTTTTTTTTTTTTTTTTTTTTTTTTTTTTTTTTTTTTTTTTTTTTTTCCGTTGAATATTATTGCAGTTTATCAAAAAGGTTTGAAAAAAATTTGATTTGAGCCAGATTCATATTCTTGGGTTTGAAGTAGCGTGTTTTGATCTTATTTTCTTTTCTTCTCTTTTCTTTTGTTTTTCTTGCTGGTCGATCAGCTCAAGGATTGGGCCTGTGTTGGATGTTGTTTTTGGGTTCAGCTTCCTGTAATTTTTCAGATTTTTGGTTCTTGTTCTTCGTGGTCAAGATTTGAGTGAGAGTGTTTTGATCTATTTGGGCTTTTGTTTTTTACATATTCTGTGTTAGAGTAACGACTGGGAGAGAGATGGGTTACGACACAGTAACGATGGGAATCACAGGTGAGTAAAGTGTCAAAATTTAAACTACGGGTAGGTACATCAAATTATAGGCAAATCATAAATGGATAAAGTGTAATTATCCCTAATTTATTTTAGATTTGTATTTCAACAATACATCATACATCCCATACTCTATTTATAATATATTGCATTAAAATAATCTAAAAATTCTACTTTTATAATGAGACCAAACTGAATACACAAACAACAAAAACACAATACCCAAAGCATTATTTAAAAAAATTGTAGGAAGATCTAAATATAGATCTTCACAGTAGCATATTGTATTTATTTTTGCTGTCCCACTCCATTTTAGCTCCTCGAATGTTGTAGTTTTGTGCATTTTCGTGAACAATAAGAGATATTTTGGCTCACCAAATGGAAATGCCGGTTTGAAAAAAACAAAAAGAAAGAAGCAATTTACCGTCTGACTGTCCACAAACCCCAAAGAATTTTAAAATTTAAACAGGTCCAACCCTGGATTGTATTTCATATCAAATGATATTATATTAATGGTCTCAAAATTCAATAAGCCTAAAACATGTTTACAAAAAAGTTCAAATTAAACATATATCCAAAAATAGACATATATCACAATTTTAATATATTTTTTATTTGTTAATGAAATAATTATTTTTATATATATATATATATATATATATATATATATATATATCTCTCTCTCGTTTGATTAAGCATTATTTGGTAAGCAATACAAAATACTTTTCGTAGACAAGGACAGGCTAAGTGGGTAGTAGGTGACGTCATTGAGCCAACGTGGCAGATGGAACAGTCACAGTTGTCTTTGTGCCCCACTTGTGTTTTTGAGTTAGGTGAGCGAACTCTCGTTTCCCATTCCTACTACTACACCTCGATTTCTCAGTCCGCTCTCTCTACCCTTCCTTTCCTCCTTCCATTTTCCGGGAAAATCGTTTTTCTTTTTTCCCGAGAAAATTATAAAACCACGTCTTTTCCATTTTCTCACTAATCAAACATGTTTTCGGTTCGCTCAATCCTCGCTCTCCAGCTAAGACGCTCAATCCTCCTACTGCATTCTTCTTCTTCTTCGTATTCTACTTCTTCCGCTGCTGCGGTGCAAGCCGAGCGAGCGATAAGCGAAGGTCCGAGAAACGATTGGACACGAGACGAGATCAAATCCGTCTACGACTCTCCGGTTCTCGATCTCCTTTTCCACGGAGTGAGTTTCGATTCTCTCTTCGAATGTCTGTTTCTCTTGCTTTACATTTGATATACGCTATTTCTGGTTCGTTCTGTGAAGTATGTGTATCAAATCTCTGTTTGGTTGCTCGGAAAATGAACTTTCTAGTGTAATTACTAATTTTTTGCCTTCTTTAGAACCTTTTGAAAAGAACAGAAAAATGAAAAGAAACTTCTATGCTGTACATTTATGTGCATTATGTGCAATTGCTGTGATGCTTTTGTATAAATTTTGTGAATTTCAGTGTATAGATGCTTTGTAGAAACTAGAAAGTTTCTCTCTTTTTTGAAATATTGTTGTTATTATGATTGTTATATCCTGCTGTTTGAAGTGTGCGCATCAACTTTATGTTTCATTGCTGGGAAAATGTAGGAAAGTCAATGAAAAAAAATGTTCTGGTGTAATTGTGTTCCTTTTTAGAACATTTTAAAATAAATAAAAAAAGAAAAGGAAAAGGAAAAGGTTGTTCCATCCTG
Organism: Quercus robur; assembly: GCF_932294415.1. Taxonomy (NCBI): domain Eukaryota; kingdom Viridiplantae; phylum Streptophyta; class Magnoliopsida; order Fagales; family Fagaceae; genus Quercus; species Quercus robur. The sequence goes on along the minus strand of NC_065543.1, from coordinate 12,618,876 downwards.
TACATTATGTGCGATTCTGTGAGGCCTTTCTAGAAATTTTGTGAATTTAAGTGTATAAATGCTTGCTGAGTTTGTCTTATATGGAAAAAAAAAAATGTATTGCAATTATTATTGTTATTATGATTGTTAGGGTTATTTAAATTAATTTAATTCATAAAGTGAATATAATTTTTGTGTGTTTTAGGCTCAAGTTCATAGACATGCACATAACTTTAGGGAAGTGCAGCAATGTACTCTGCTCTCTATCAAGACGGGTGGGTGTAGTGAGGATTGTTCTTATTGTCCTCAATCCTCTAGATATGCCACAGGACTAAAAGCCCAAAAGCTTATGACCAAGGAGGCTGTTCTGCAGGCTGCAACAAAGGTTCAATCTCTTTGCTTTTAGATGCTTTGCCATTTTGCCTTTTAAAGTTCAGACTTTTTAAATAGACTAATGTAATTAACTATTTTTATGTTACTTATATCCTAAATGTTGAATAAAAACCCTCTGTCTCACTTAAGTGTTCTACTTTATGCCCCCACCAATCACAACCTGCACACATGCCCTTTTTTTTCCTTGTAAAGCAACCAAAATTTAAAATGGAAAATAATCAAACACATGGCATATTGAAGTCCGTGGGGCACTAAGAATATGATATAGGATTTTTTTTTTTTCTATTTGTTTTTGTAGGAGATTTCCATTGTGCCCTCATGTCTGAATTGTTTGTATTTTTTTACCTAAGGCAATATGTCATTATTTAAATTAAGTTCATTCCCCTTGAACTAAAAAGTCACTAGTTTCTAAAAATGTCATCCTTAATTTAAATCAAATAAAGTAAATGGAAACAGAGTACTAATTATTCTTGATTTTGGATGAGTAAAGGGAGTGCTGATTACTCAAAAAAATAAAGTGTAAGTTAGGCAAGTTATGAAATTTGTGTCCATTGGCTTTTCAAAGCTGATAATATTTTGAAGTATAGTTTACTTTAGGTTGTGTTAAGGTAGAAATATAATGGGCAAAGTAACCAGTCTTCCCAAATTAAATTTTGATATAATTAGTTTGAGCTATCAAAAAAGCCACACTTTGAGTTGTTTTCTCCTAAACTGCACAACCAGATGTCAGTACTTTTTGAGCTCCAGCCTATGGATCAGCAGTTTAAATTTTCCTGTTGATTAAATCGAATTTTTTTGAAGTATTCGTGAAATCCTTTTGCTGCACATTATCCATTTCCTTTTTCTTGGAGCATCATTTGGACATGTTCTCATTCTTTGGCAGGCAAAAGAGGCTGGTAGCACACGTTTTTGCATGGGTGCTGCGTGGAGAGACACTGTAGGAAGAAAAACCAATTTCAAACAGATCCTTGAATATGTAAAAGAAATAAGGTAATGACATGTCATTTATAGAACATACTAAGCACTTAGAAAATAGAAGCTTTTTGTAAAAAAGTAAAAAATTAATTTATAATGACCAACCCTTATCACTCCGTATGGATCTCAAAGACATTAATTCACACTTTGGTAAATTGGTAAATTAAAATTATAATAAATGAGTCATGAGTTTGAATTATTTTGCCCTTCTAATAAAATTTTCATTTCAAATTATTACACTCTTTTCTTTTGTTGGCTATAAAGTGAAATATATGCATGGTCAGAAGAGGCTGCAGTCTCCTAGGTGATTTAATACTTGTTTTATAATGCTTCCAGGATCATATCCACTTATTAGGCCAAAAAAATAAAGAACAAAAAACCCAGCATTTGGACCTCAAGAAATGGATTTTTTTTTTTTTTTTTAATCACTAGGCAGAAGATGCTGCCAGATGATTCTTAATGTGACTGTTACAGAGAAAAGACATAATAAACTAAGAAAATTTTTTAATAATAGACTTTTTTTATTAAGTTTTTCTCTCTTTTGGGGTCAGCATATAATTATAAAATTGATATGTAATATTTTTTTCCTATAATTAAAAAAAAAATAATAATGCATATCATATCAAGTCAAATATGGGCCACCCACATGCCAATAAGAAGAAGAGAGTAAGAGCATAAATCAAGGAAAATAAAAGGAGAGAAGAGAGTAAGAGCTCTGAGCAGTGCTGATATTTTTTTGATAAGTCATGACCATGTTTCTGACATGTCTTTGTTAAATGGCATAAACTCTAAATAAAAGAACCTTTTTTTTTTTTTGAGAAATTAAATAAAAGAATCTTTGTTTAAATGGAAAAGGGAAAAAAAAAATTTGGAGGATGTTTGACAAGCCCCAAAAATTGAGCTAGCTATTTTTGTAATTATTGAACTGGTTCTTAATATACTATTTTTGCATCTGTAATAATTTGAATTTTCATTTCCTTATAAAAAATATTTTGAATTTTTATAACCTATGTTCACACTATACTTCCATCTTATCTTTAACTTATGTCAGAGGTATCTATAATGTACCAGGGATATGGGAATGGAGGTGTGCTGCACCTTGGGCATGCTAGAGAAGCAGCAAGCTGTAGAACTTAAGAAGGCAGGCCTGACAGCTTATAATCATAATCTTGATACCTCAAGGGAGTATTATCCAAATGTCATCACCACAAGGACTTATGATGAGCGCCTAGAAACCCTTGAGTTTGTTCGTGATGCAGGGATTAATGTCTGTTCAGGTAATTTAGTTACTCTCTTGAATATATTACGATCAGACACATTAATTGGAGGAGTCTATTGTAATCAAGCCAAATTAATGTGGTTAATTTCTTCTTCTTATTCAAAATGTAAATAGAATTTCATAAAATGACAAAAGTGGCCAAACGTTTATGCTGGTTCATTTTTATCAGGATAGAGCACTCTCTTGATAGTGGAAAGTGGAAAGAATCTAATCTGTTCCCATATATAGCTAAAGAATTGTCTGCTAGACTCATGTCTCACTTGCAGTTATTTTTCTAAGCTTGAAATTTCTTCCCCTACATGCTAGGATATTTAGGACATTCTTGACCCAGTGAGTTAGCTTGTAAAATCATTAGTACTTCATTTTATGTGGTCTATATTTCAGTACTTCATTTTATGTGGTCTATATTTCATGCCAGTTTCAGGTCTTATCATGGTGTGTCAGTTTACAAGAGGCATGTGAAATTACATTTGATCGGTAACCAATCCTCCAAAGGCATTGTTGAATTTGCTTTATGTATTTTCCAAGTCAATTCAAAGGATTCTTGAAAATGGAGTTCAACATAGGTTCAACTATAACTTTCTTGACTGTGTTAGCTGTGTCAAAACTGTCACCAAAATCTTAGGCTTCTCTAATATGGACAGAGGTTTTCTGGTGGACTTTAACCATAAGATTTCTAGAACTAAGGAGGTTACCTCACTAAAAATTCTTAATAACTTAAAATTCGTTAATTCAAAAGTGGCCCAAAAGGACGGTGGTTTTTTCATTTTATTTTTATGGTTGTATTGATGAATAATGTCATATAATAGTCTCTCTGTATCACAACTAGAAACGTTAGTTATTTTGCTTAGGGAAAATTTTGCTTAGGGAAAAATATTTTTCTTTCTATTTGTTGTTTTAGAGCTTCCTACTCTGAACATGTTCTCAAAATTGGCTCAAACTAGCTTTTTAATTTGTATTTTTTAAGGTAATTAATAATTTGAAAAAATAATACATATGATGGGTGATTGTTAAAAACCTTGTTTGTCATTAGGGTGACTCCCTAGCCTTTGGCTTATCTTCTCTGTGTTCACAAATTACAATCTTAAATCTGCTTGAAAAAAAAAAAGGAAAAATGTATATCATTATGAGTCGCTATATTATGTAGGAATGATGATTCACTCTTTAATTTCTGTTAATAGGAGGAATAATAGGGCTTGGAGAAGCAGAAGAGGACCGAGTTGGTCTTCTACATACATTGGCAACGCTCCCTAGTCACCCTGAGAGTGTTCCCATCAATGCACTGCTTGCAGTGAAAGGCACACCTCTTCAAGATCAGAAGGTAAATTGTTCTTAATCTGTTTATCTTAGAGTTTATAATATTGGTTGTCAATCTGCCAATTCTTGTGCATGCTCATAATATGTTATTGAACATATCGACTCTATACTTTTATTGAAGTTAAAAATTCTGTACTTCATATTTAGAATATTGCAGGTTTGCAACTGGTAGGGATTAAGGCTTTATTATCATAGGAAGGGAAGCAAGTAAAGAACAAAATAAAGTTAAAAAGGCAACCATATGAAAACAGGCAAAATTAATTTGAAGAGGCTGATCATTGTATCAATACCTGCTTTTGGCTGCGTCCATCACCCATGCTTCTTTCTACTAGGGTTACATTTGAATCATTTAATGATGAAATAATTATCAAATGAGAGTAGTAGTAATTCTTCTATAGTTACTAATAAAAAAAAAGTAATTCTTCTATAGTCATTGTCATTAAAGTACCCACCACTAGCAGTAGAAACAAAAGAAAATAAACCCTTTTTAAATTGTTTAATTATATTTATATTTGCCTAGAGCCTTGTAGCTTAATTGACAATTCCTTGAGTGTATGCTCAAAGGCTAGTTTTTTATTTTATTTTATTCTTTAAATCTACTTATTTCTATTTCTTTTGCTTTAATGAAATTAACATTCACAAAATTCTTTCCAGATTGTTTATAGTTTTTAGCAGCTTAAAAGACCCTCTTTCTTTTCTTTTTCTTTTTTTTTTTGTTCAGCCAGTTGAAATATGGGAGATGGTTCGAATGATTGCCACAGCACGCATAGTCATGCCCAAGGCAATGGTCAGGCTGTCAGCTGGAAGAGTTCGGTTCTCCATGCCTGAGCAAGCATTGTGCTTTCTTGCTGGTGCAAATTCGATCTTCACTGGGGAGAAGCTCTTGACTACTCCTAACAATGATTTCGATGCTGATCAACTCATGTTCAAGGTGCTAGGACTTACTCCAAAAGCCCCCAGTTTTGATGATGCTGCGGCAAATGTTTATGAAGCAGAGGCTTGTGAGAAAGCTGCTTCCAGTTCAGGATAAATCACAGAAAGTGCATGTTGTACCCTATCATTGAAGTAGAAAATGTTTTTTATTTTTTATTTTTTATTTTTTTTAAATTATGTCGTCATTGTGGACTTAGGTACGACATACATTTGGTCCCTTGGGGCCATGTAGTTGCCTTTTGCAAATGCAAAATGTAGGTTCAGAGTAATTTAATGATCACCTTTTAATGACACGGGTTCAATTTAGATATCAGTATCAGTCTGCATATTTTGAAACCACAGGCCGGATTAAACTTTATACCGATTTTTTGGGGGGGCTTGGGTATATAAAGTGTCTACAAAAAATTTTACATTGTTGAGGTTGTTGATTGTGATTGGTGTAGAATAAAAACGGTGTCAATGGTAGTCTAATGTAATAGAGATGCCGCACTAATTATAATCTATCATTGCAATAAGTTGTGTAGCATTACTGAGATTTATTTTGTTCTTTGAACTTATACTGAATACCAGCTTCAACCGAGAAAAATATCTAAAGCCCCCATTCAATAATGCTAAAATTAGTTTTGAGAGTAACAAATACGATTTTGGCAATAAAAGCTTTACTATGAAATTCTCATAAATTAAACTATATTTTTTCTCAGGTACAGTAAGCCATGCAATTTTAAATTTTCAAGCAATTACTAAAAGAAATAACTTTAAAAATCACGGATCATACTTGTTTTGACAAGATATTCTAATAGTGCCTGAGCAAGCCACCATTAATTAGGCAGAGCCCGTACTATTGACAATGTTGTTCTTACAGTCCATTCCAGAAATAGTGGTTTTGTTCAAGAATTTTATATATGGAATTATTTTTATTAGTGTGCTTTATCAAATTTATTCCAGTATCGACCAAAATGTTCTTTCAGAACCTGAAAAGGTCAAAATCATTATTTTTGAAGACCACATGATCAATGAGGATGAATAGTGCAAGCCTCAACCTCAATACCACAGGAGAAACATTCAATGAGCCAAGGATCAAATAAGTAAACTCAATGATTAATGAATTCAGTAAAATACAGACTGTGATTCAGTCTCCATGCAGTTCAAGTCCTTGGTCTTGTACCCATCCTTGAAGTCAATCCACTGCTTTCCTAAAATTTTTCTAAAAACATACTATTTGGCAAAATTTTGCCAACAAAATGATTTACAAATGCAAAAAAAAATGTTTGCTATGTCTTAAGAAATTTGTAGGCATGGTGATTCAGGCTTCATGGTGGCAACAATTAGGTTATTTTGGTGGCACTGTGAGCTTTTGTTATTCATATTAAGTGACGCAGTGGCCCCAATTTACCATTGGATCATTTTATATCCCTATAAGAAATAATCGTCATCCCTCCCGATTTACCATTGGTATTATTTCTGCTACATACTCTCACACTCACATAAGAACCAACCATATTGAGAGATTTTGAGTAGATGGAGTGTGGAGGTCTTAAAATTATTTCTACTTGGAAGCACTTTTTTGAAAAAAAAAAAAAAATTTATATTGGACTAGCTTAAAATTATGTCTTGATTTTAAAAGAGTAATGTCTACAACAAACAACATTTTTACAAGAAATTCACAAAAAAAATCTAAGTAAAAAGTTGTTATTGATTTTTCTATGGACCCATCACTGTCACATTTTTTTACATGACATTAATTGTTTGATGCATAGGTTCTATTGTGAAATTATTATGCCTGTAATTTTTTATTTTTTATGCAAGTGCCTGTAATTTTTTTTGTTTAAGAAAAACACACAAATTTTATCAAATAATTTTAATTACTACGTTGTGCCAATTTTTTATTCTCTATATCAGTACCAAATAATAATAATAATTCAGTAATAATTTGGAAAATATTTTATTTTAATTAAAAAAGGTCAATTTGAAAGTTTTTTTTTTTTTTTTTAATTGAGAGGGGGATATCCATTTAAAAATAAAAATGATAAAAAGAAGGAAAAAAAAAAAAAAAAAAATTTCCCCTTGTGAAGAATGATGCATAGCCCGTTATCACAAGTTCAACCAAATTCGAGGAATGATCTTTAGAACTAAACATGGAGCTCTCACTCTTTTTTCAAACCTCTTCAAAAGAATCAAAACCCTCACACCCTTTCTCAATTCCTCTCCATTTTCTTCAATTCCCAAACCTAATTTCTCCACTCCCACAAGACCTACTCCACTCGCTGTACCACCACCAGCACCACCACCAACAACAACAACAACCTCACAAATATTGATGGTTTGTTGAAGGGTTTTAAAGAAAAATTGAACTCTAATCTTGTGCTTCAAATTCTGATGAACTATAGGCAGTTGGGTAGGATTAAGACCATGGAATTCTTTGCTTGAGCTGGAATGTAAATGGGTTTTCAGTTTGATGACTGTGTTGTTGTGTACATGGCTGATTTCATAGGTACGACGAAGCTATTTGTTGATATCTAGTGTCTTTTGGTAACTGTGATCTTACATAAAGGTTGAGTTTCATGTCGAACATTTTCGATTTGTATTAGGTTTTTAGGTAGGCAAGGGAGAGTTAGAGAAGCCCTTTGCTTGTTTCAGGAAATGGAATCACAATTTAGGTGTAAACCTGATAATCTTATGCTCCATGTGCTTTGCAAGAAGGAAAGGTCTGAGGAACTAATTGATTTTGCACTAATGATTCTTAGGAGAATCAAATTTCCGGATACGTATTCTTATAGTAATATTCTTGTTGGTTTATGTAAATTTGGTAGGTTTGAGACTGCACTTGACGTATTTGGTGAAATAGGTAGGGCTGGTTTAGTCCCTACTCGGTCTGCGGTGAACTTTCTTATTGAGTGCAAAAGGAGGAGCTGTTGAGAAAGTTGTGAAAGATGCTCATAGACCCTTTACAATTTTAGTTCCGGATGTGGGTGCTAACAGCGGTGCTGTACAGCCTGCAGTTGCAGACTTGCAGTGTTTTGGGCAGTTCATGAGATGGGTTTATTACCTAGTACATTTGTTATAAAGCAGCTAATTTCAGAGCTTTGTCGATTGGGCAAAATGGAAGAAGCTGTTAAGTTGTTGAAACTTGTTGAGGGAAGGAAGCTAAGTTGTGTGGAAGAAGGTTACTCTATTGTCATACAGGCATTGTGTGAACACCGATTGGTAGAGGAAGCCAGCCATTTGTTTGGGAAGATGCTCTCCCAGGGCATGAAGCCAAAGTTGGTTATTTGCAATTCTGTTTTTTTCAATGCTATGCAAATTAGGGAATTTAGATGATGCTAAAAGGGTTTTTGAGAATATGAATAAGAAGAGATGCCTTCCAGATAATTTTACCAATTTGGCATTGATCCTTGCTTATGGTGAAGCTAGGAATTGGGAAGATGCTTATAGCTTATTGATTGAGATGTTAGGATTGGGCTTATCTCCACATTTTCACACATATAGTTTAGTGGATAAGCTTTTGAGGGATAATGCAAAGTTGGATTTGTTATTCGAATTGGAGCGGAAATTGGACTCTCAGATCAAGCAGAAGTTCTGTAAAGCGGGTGAACTAGGGGCTGCTTATGAGAGGCTAAAATCAATGCTTGAAAATGGTTTTTATCCACCAGTCTATGTCAAGGATGCTTTTGAACATGCATTTAAAAAGAGTGGAAAATTGAAGATGGCTCGTGAATTGCTAGAGAAGATTGAAAATGACAGCAAACCTGATAAGACAGAATTCAGAAGTTCTGAATAAACCATCAGCAAGAAGTGTATTGTTTCTATTCCTGCATTTTTGTATTGTTGCTATAACACATCTCATAACCAGAATATTTGAGTACCTGCGTGCTTGTTCATTTCATCCATGTAGGTATATCTGAATTTTCCAAATTTAAGCCACCCTTAAAGAACCAAGGTAACCTGTAGGCCTTGTTATTATTATTATTACTATTCAAATCTATTAGTAGCAGCACTACTACTACTCGCTCATTTGTTCAAATCTATGAATTTTGAATACATAGTTCACTCAAAATGAAAAGGACTAAAACAATTGAACCAAAAAACTTTTGACTTCATCCTTGTATTAGCTTGCACAGTGATAACCCCATCTCTTTCTAAGCACTTATATTCTATTTTTTGTTTCTCCATCAATCTATCTTCTTTTACTATTATCTTTGATACCACAGTAAGCTACAGATTGAAACAGGATTACTACGATTGAAGTAGAAACAGAACACAAGTTAAACAAGGCTACAATTGAAGTAGATCACTATATCTATATCTTTAGGCTGCATCTGCCAGATACCATGCTTAAGGGCGAAGGACACTGCCAAATTTAGAATCTACCTCTACTACTATATAAATGAACAATGAAAATTGAAAGCACATAAAAACATTAAAAGGTGAATGACCAGAAATGCAAAATGCTTTATATTTACTGACTCATTAGTTTTCAACTTCTGAAACCAAAAAATAAAAAATCAATTACTACGAAGAAAAAAAATGATTTACAAATGCAAACAAAATGTTTGCTATGTCTCAATTGGCACAAACAGTAAAAGTGACGGGAGGTTGGCAACCCTTGATTGCCAAAGGATGGATCTGTTTGTAACATGTTCTCTCCACTGCAGCAGGGATGTCCTTTTCCTCTTTAGATGATGAAGAAGGAATAGGTATAAAACTCGGCAAAGCTGAAGGATGATGCTGTGATTGAGGCTTTACTCCAAGATACTTCTGATTTGAAACTTCAGATGATTCTTGAATGAATACATCTTTACACTCATCTGATTCTAGTAAAAAGAAGTGACTCAATAGCTCAGTAGTTGTCAACCTCTTCGCAGAATGCCTCACAAAGCAGCAACTCAAGAAGTTTTGGGCTGCTATCGAAATATGGTGTGGAATCGTCGGTGTTTCAGTAGCAATCCGAGAAAAAAGTTCAGATTTAGATGTATAAGCCCAAGGTGGTTTTCCTGTCAACATCATCAGCACAGTACACCCAAGTGCCCAAATATCTGAAGGTGCTTCCTGAATTCCAAAAACCACCATCTCAGGAGAAAAGAACAAATGTGTGCCTTTGACACCACTACCATCTCTCACATTGTGCCTCTTTGCCAACCCAAAGTCTGCAACTTTAGGAATATACCCATTTACTGTAGGTACTAACAGGACATTGTGAGGCTTGATATCACAGTGAACAAATCCATGGTCATGCACTTGCTTCAATCCAATCAGAATAGACCGAGTGCAATCCCTTACTAGAACCTCAGGCAACCCAGTACCAGAACCAGTTTTCTTGATGAAATCAAACAAGCTTCCTCCGGAAGCAAACTCAAGAAAAACGTTGTAGATGGAATCCCCAGAGCAGTCGGTTGTGATGTCTGATCCAAAGCTTTGAACCACATTAGGACACCCTCTTAAAGCCTGAAGAACCAGTTCTTCCTTCATGAGTGAAGATGGCGCAGAAGCAGCGTTTTCTGATTTTACAGCCATGATTGAAGGAAATCTCCAACAGGGTTCCTTTAATTTCGCAATGAAAACAGACCCAAATCCTCCACGGCCAAGCAATTGACCTCTGCACCAAGATGGTGACCCGTAACCCGTAGAAACCTCACCGCCCGCACTGAAGTCCTCTTTGGTTCGCTTCATCCCTCCCACGATACAACCAAAAGATTCTGAATTACGATTTATTGTGCAACAATGGTAGAAAGTTGTATCGAGTAGTGGGTTCGAAGAGAAACAAGAAGTGGATTATAGAAAATAGTAACTTTGCTGATAATGGTAGGAGAAAAAAAAAATTTAGTTTCTGGAAGTGGGTTTGAGGAGAAATAGAAGTGTTCTTGTTTCAGATCATACGGAGCCAAACAGAGAGAGTAATTTGATGCTTATTCTCAACGCTGAGTATATATATAAGTCGGTTTAGGCCTGGAGTTAACGGTCTGATAATTTCAAACTCGAAGTACTCAGAATCTGTTTCAGGAACTCCACGTCAGCATCAGCACCAAGTTCGTGTTTCTAAGCCAATAAAAAAGTGACACGTGTTTTAAGACAAATATACCCCTCCCTGAAAAATTTGAAACCCCCGCCTTTAACACCACTATCCTTCTCTGTTTCGGAAACTTTTATTTTTTATTTTAAATTTTAAATAGCTAATAAGAATTAGTTTCCGAAAACCGCCGTTGCTTTTTCTAAACGCTAAAACTAAACAATGTCGGTTCCAGAATAAAAAAAGTCTAATAAAAATGTAGGTAATTCTAAAATTTTTGTATTTTTTTTTTTTTACGTTAGTAAATAAATTAATTATAAAATCATGATTTCCACGTTTTTAAAAAAACAAAAAAATTAAAGCTAGACTATATGTTAATAGTAAGGAAAAATAAATATAAAAACAAGCATTATCAATTTGAATTGAGAAATTAATTGAAAAAATATAGGTAATTTTACAATTTTTATATTTATTTTTACATTAGTTAATTATAGAATTAAACCCCTCATCTTTTTCTCTCTTTTTTTGGTTCTTTTAAAAAAAGATAAAAGTAATTTTGAAGGCTATTAATTAATGAGTGGCAAAATCAGGATTTTACCTCAAAGGGGCAAAATTTAAAGACTATTTTTAAAAAGACAAAAACAAAAACAATTATATACCAATTCTTTTAGAACATGACTTGGATTCATTATTATACTCATGATTTTCCATAATTTCAATTACGTACAAATATATATTTCATATTGAAACAAAAATAACCAATTCATAATTACCAAAAATTAAAGAAAGAGATTAATCTTTTTTTTATAACAAGAGATTAATCTAACTACATTAAATTTAGATATCTAATTTATTCTTTAAAATTTAGATATTTAAAGTTGTATACACGTATTGCTTTGACTGCTTTTAATTAAATAATGTGTACAATTCAACTTTTTTTTCCTTCTCTATTCTCCAAAGTATTAAATTTGGGTTCGTAGTAAAAACCTGGATGTCGATTAAAGTATTAAAATACAAGACCCACCATTGAATATTTATAAAATAAATAAATAAAAATTTGGGATAAACGTTTTCCATGAATAGTAGTGATATGCTTAAATTTGGACTTGATTCTCTTTCCTCTCTATTGGTGTTATGGGGAAAAAAATCCTACTCCATTTCAAATTATTTCCACCACCATGCACCATTGGTATGATAGTCATTCCACAAGTATAAGTGCTTGTGGAGGTAGAGAACAAGAGCTGAAATTCAAATATTTAAAAAGAAGTTTCACATATATACATATTTAGATTAAGCTATAATAGAATTTTTATCTTGTATAAAAAAAAAAAATCATTTCCCCTTTAATTATGATTTATGAATGAATTGTTTTAAGTGCTTCAATACAAGAGTTCGTGTCCTCAAATCATCCAAGCATACTGTGTATCAGTCCAGTGTATCACCTTGGTATCCTAGGTATTAGTGTCCAATAAAGCTCTTTTTTCCATGTGGCCCAAAAGTAGGTTTTCACAAGAATAAAAAATATCAACCAACAATTAATGCCCAACATACAAACTTCTTTATCTATACTCAAGACATTCATTTTTCTTTCTTCTTCCTTTTATTTCTCTCTATTAGAACTATACATTTCGTACAATAATTTTTTTTATTCTGCCTTGATATTAAACTTTCAAACTTTCAAAGTTTTTACATGGCATGAGCTGCAAACACAACAACATCAAAGTAATTAATTTGAACCCACTTAAAAAAATTAAAACCCTACCTATCTTCAAAAACCAAAATAATTATAATACTCTCTCTCTCTCTCTCTCTCTCTCTCTCTCTCTCTATATATATATATATATATCTAAAAACTGAAGCGTAACATTTATTGTTGCTACACTTCTATTAAGCCACCTCATCCACGTCATCGCCACATTATTATTTTTTTCGTATTTATTTTTTTTACCTTTAATTTTTTGACAATAATAAATATATAAATACATTAACTTTACAAATTCATCATAGGAAGTTTTAACTTTACATATACATCTACTTTAATTTTAACTTTATAATTAAGTATTTCCTATACAAATTCCTCTTAGACGGTTTTAAATTTTGCATATAATTTTGCCCATTTATCCTCCTTTATTTTGGCTCTTCTTATTCTTATCCTCTCACTATAAATTTGTTACTCTCTCCCATTTTATACATATTTTTTTCCCACACAAAAAGGTTCTCTCTCTCTCTCAAATTTTTTTTTTCATTTTTTGTTTGATTTTTTATGAGGTTTGTACTCTCATTGTCTTATTACTGACTAATTCATATGTTTTCCTTGATGCAAGTATTTTTTTTTTATCATTTTATTTACAACACTAAATACTTTTAATATTGTTAACCAAATTTGGAGAAAAATCATATTATAATATGTCCATAATTTGTGTTGTTGTCAGGTTTTAGTTTATTTGAAAAACAGCAGGATAGTCTGGACAATATGATAAAGAACAATTAGTGCAATTGAAGAAGATGGTCATTGTAGAGTTTCCTTTAACTGTTTGTAAATATTTTGTTTAACAAATTAGCACCAAGTTATGTATTTATTAGATGATGTTTTCAGATACTTGAGTATTGTTTTAAGCATTTACGAATATTTTGTATTGCTTTTCTTTCTTATCTCATTAGTGTGTTTTTTGAGATTTTTAAGTTCTTTATTTATCTATTCATTTTTCACATGTTGGATTAGATGTTAGGTTAGATTATGACAATATTAACACAATACTTCTTCTTTTTTCAAAAAAAGTTTCTCTACTTTTTTCCCCTTTGTACTATTTTTTTTTTCTGGGTTAAGAAAAAAGAGTTACAATCATTATGTATAAAGCTTTAACCAACAATTTTGCTTAGAATAGTAACATATTTCTATTGCGTTACTTCAAAACCTTATTAAAATTTTGAATTTGATTATACATTGAATATTTGACTTGATCACATCACGTTTGAAATGTTTTACATATTCGGGAGAATGAGTTTGACTTTGATGTGAGTTCTATTTTTCCTTTTCTTTTTTATTTGAGTTATAGTTTTGTTGAATTTTATTAATTTTTTTATATGTTTCTCAGTGTTTTTGATTGTATGGTAGAAAATTTTGGTTTTGAAAATGTTTGTTTAAAACTAAAAAAATAAATTACAAAATTTATATACTTTTTAATGATACACAAAATTTTATAATTAATTTTTATTAAAAAATATTTTTTTTCTACCTTTTGAATTTCTTAAAAAAAATTGTATTGTTTTCATTTTGGTATGACAAAAATTATATAAATTACATTTGTGCTTGTCCCTATAATAACTAAAAATATGATTATGAAATACATTATTATTTACAAAATTAGTCCAAACTACAAAAAATAAAAATAAATTTAATGAGACCACCTAAAAATATTATCACATGCAACATGCGAGGTCAGCCACTAGTAATAATAAAACGCGGCTATAGGCCAAATCGTCCTATAGCCACGTTTTTATGAGTTATAGCCAATAGGACTTTTTTTTTTGTAGTGACTGGAAAGAGTACACGCAGCTGGTTGGTCTTAAATCCAAAATTGTGACCTTCACCTTGCTCTAACACTGGAAGAGATGCCATTTCAACTAGAGTTCATTGGCATATGAGAAGTAATAGGAAATTATGACCTTCAAGCATCATGGATTGCCAACATCAATCTCTACCTGACAACCTTAGATGCCTTTGAGTTGAATACATAACTCACTCAAAATGAAAAGGACTAAAACAACAAAACCGAAAAACTTTGACATCTTCCTTATACTAAAACTTTCCAGCAGCCATTAAATTAACCATCAATTGAAGTAGAAACAGAACACAAGTTAAATAAAGCTACAATTGAAGTAGATTACTAATATCTTTATGCTGCATCTCCCAGCTACGGTGCTTGAGGGCTAAGGACACTGCCATCTTTTAGAAACTACCTCTACTAGTATAAAAGCTGGGATGCATGGACGCGGCTTCGGACCTAGCGCACCCGCGTCCGACGCGGGAGGGACGCCGCAGACCGCGCGTCCGTGCCGATTCGCGCCGAACCGGATGGATTCGCACCGAATCGGATCATATCGGCCGAATATCGATGTGTTTCAGTCGGAAAAAGGAAATCGGCCGGTAAGGAAAAAAAAAAAAAAACTTAAACCGAAAATACCGGTGGACTGGACTAGACTGGACTGGATATTGATACGCCACTGTCACCGGTGGACTGAAATCGTATCTTTGCTTCTTCGTGTTCTTCTTTGCATCGTCTTCTTAAGTGAGTATTGAGTTGTTCTCTATTTTTTTTTTTTTTGGAAGTGTTATGTAACTTCTGTTTCTTTTTTTGATAAGTACAACACTTAAAAACTCTTCTTTGTTTTTTGTGCCTCTCTGACCAAACGTGAGAGCCACATCTTCCCTTTTTTTTTTTTTTTCTTTTTTAATGGGAACCTACACGTGAGAGCCTCCTACTTTTTTTGTTTTACTTATTATTATCTATTTATTTTATTATTATTATTTCTATACTACTACTGCTACTATTATTATTATTATTATTATTATTATTATTATTATTATATGAGTTTTCTATTATTATTATATAAAAAAGCATGCTTAGTAATATATTAAAAATATTTTTAATAATTTTTTAATTGCCGAGTCCTGCCGCACCCGCACCCGCACCCACCTTTTTCAAAAATTGCCGAGTCCCGCACCCGAGTCCCGAAACGCACCCGTGCTTCATAGTATAAAAGTGAACAATGAAAATCGAAAGCACTTAAAAACAGATGTTGAAGAACCAGAAATGCAAAATGCCTTATATTTACTCAGTCATTAGTATACAACTTCTGAAACCAAAAAATAAAAAATCAATTACAATGAAAAAAAATGATTTACAAATGCAAAAAAAAAAAATATTTGCTATGTCTTAAGAAGTTTGTAGGCATGGTGATTCAGGCTTCATGGTGGCAACAATTAGGTTGTTTTGGTGGCACTGTGAGCTTGTGTTATTGATATTAAGTGTCGTAGTGACCCAGATTTACCATTGGATCATTTTTTATCCCTATAAGAAATCATCGTCATCCCTCCTGATTTACCATTGGTATTATTTCCACTACATACTCTCACACTCACATAAGAACCAACCATATTGAGAGATTTTGAGTAGATGGAGGGTGGAGGTCTTAAAATTATTTCTACTTGGAAACACTTTTTTGAAAGAAAAAAATATATATATTGGACTAGCTAAAAATTATGTCTTGATTTTAAAAGAGTAATGTCTACAACAAACAATATTTTTACAACAAATTCACAAAAAAAATCTAAGTAAAAAGTTGTCACTGATTTTTCTATGGGCCCATCACTATTACATTTTTTTACATGCCATTAATTGTTTGATGCATAGGTTCTATTGTGAAAATATTATGCCTGTAATTTTTTTTTATGCAAGTGCCTGTAATTTTATTGTTTAAGAAAAACACACAAATTTTATCAAATAATTTTAATTACTACGTTGTGCCAATTTTTTATTATTTATCTCAGTACCAAATAATAATAATAATAATAATTCAGTAATAATTTGGAAAATATTTTATTTTAATTTAAAAAGGTCAATTTGAATTTTTTTTTTTTTAATGATAAAAAGAAGAAAAAGAAAAGAAAAAAAAAAATCCCCTTGTGAAGAATGATGCATAGCACGTTATCACAAGTTCAACCAAATTCGAGGAATGATCTTTAGAACTAAACATGGAGCTCTCGCTCTTTCTTCAAACCTCTTCAAAACCCTCACACCCTTTCTCAATTCCTCTCCATTTTCTTCAATTCCCAAACCTAATTTCTCCACTCCCACGAGACCTGCTTCACTCATTGTACCACCGCCAACAACAACAACAACCTCACAAATATTGATGATTTGTTAAAGGGTTTTAAAGAAAAATTGAACTCTAATCTTGTGCTTCAAATTCTGTTGAAACAAACATAACCAATTCATAATTACCAACTATTAAAGTAAGAGATTAATCTTCTTCTTCTTTTTATAATAAGAGATTAATCTAACTACATTAAATTTATATGTCTAATTTTATTCTTTAAAATTTTAAAATTTAAAGTTGTATACACGTATATTGCTTTGACTACTTCTAAATAATATGTACAATTCAACTTTTTTTCTTCTCTATTTTTCAAAGTTTTTTTTTTTTTTAATTTATATTTTTTTTATTGATAAGATTCTTCAAAGTATTAAATTTGGGTTCGTAGTAGAAACCTGGACCTAGAGTTTGAAATTAAAATGTCTCCGTTATGGAAGAGAAAGAAGATAGTGCAGGTATAGTAAAAGGATATTAGTTAGTTTTTTTTTTTTTTTTAATTATTTCGATTAAACTTCTTTATCTATATTCAAGACATTCATTTTTCTTTCGTCTTCCTTTTATTTCTCTCTATTAGGACTATACATTCCATGCAATAATTTTTTTTATTCTGCCTTGTAATAAAACTTTCAAAGTTTTTACATGGCATGAGCTGCAAACACAACAACATCAAAGTAATTAATTTGAACCCACTTAAAAAAAAAAATTTAAAACCCTACCTATCTTCAAAAACCAAAATAATTATAATAGTATATATATATATATATATCTAAAAACTGAAGCGTAACATTTATTATTGCTATACTCCTATTAAGCCACCTTATCCTCCACATCATTACCACATCATTATTTTTTTCGTATTTATTTTTTATCTTTAATTTTTTTGACAATAATAAATATACAAATACATTGACTTTACAAATTCATCATAGAAGGTTTTAACTTTACATATACATCTACTTTAATTTTAATGTTATAATTAAGTATTGCCTATACATATTCCTCTTAGACGGTTTTAATTTTGCATATAATTTTGCCCCTTTTATCTTCCTTTATTTTGGCTCTTCTTATTCTTATTCTCTTACAATAAATTTGTCACTTTCTCCCATTTTATACATATTTTTTTCCCCACACAAAAAGGTTCTCTCTCTCTCTCAAAAAAAAAAAAAAAAAAAAATTCATTTTTCATTTGATTTTTTATGAGGTTTGTACTCTCATTGTCTTGTTATTGACTAATTCATACGTTTTCATTGATGCAAGAATTTGTTTTTTGTCATTTTATTTACAACACTAAATACTTTTAATGTTGTTGACCAGATTTGGAGAAAAATTATATTATAATATGTCCATAATTTGTGTTGTTGCTAGATTTTAGTTTATTTGGAAAATAGCTAGATAGTCTGGAGAATATGATAAAAAACAATTAGTGCAATTGAAGAAGATGATCATTGTACAGTTTCCTTTCATTGTTTGTAAATATTTTGTTTAACAAATTAGCACCAAGTTATGTATTTATTAGATGATGTTTTTAGATACTTAAGTAATTGTTTTAAGCATTTACGAATATTTTGTATTGCTTATCTTTCTTATCTCATTAGTGTGTTTTTTGAGATTTTTAAGTTCTTTATTTATCTATTCATTTTTCACATGTTCGATTAGATGTTAGGTTATATTATGACAAAATTAACACAATACTTCTTCTTTTTTCAAAAAAAAGTTTCTCTACTTTTTTCCCCTTTGTATTGTTAATTTTTTTTTTTTTTTGAAAGGTTAAGAAAAAAGAGTTACAATCATTATGTATAAAGCTTTAACCAACAATTTTGCTTAGAATAGTAACATATTTCTATTGTGTTACTTCAAAACCTTATTAAAATTTTGAATTTGATTATGCATTGAATATTTGGCTTGATCACATCACGTTTAAAATGTTTTACATATTCGGGAGAATGAGTTTGACTTTGATGTGAGTTCTATTTTTCCCTTTCTTTTTTATTTGAGTTATAGTTTTGTTGAATTTTATTAATTTTTTTTATATGTTTCTTGGTGTTTTTGATTGTACGGTAGAAAATTTTGGGTTTGAAAATGTTTGTTTAAAACTAAAAAAATAAGTTACAAAATTTATATACTTTTTAATGATACACAAAATTTTATAAGTAATTTTTATTAAAAAAAAATAGTATTTTTTCTACCTTTTGAATTTCTGAAAAAAAAAAATTGTATTGTTTTCATTTTGGTATGACAAAAATTATATAAATTACATTTGTGCTTGTCCCTATAATAACTGAAAATATGATTATGAAATACGATACTATTTATTAAATT
Source organism: Quercus robur (assembly GCF_932294415.1). NCBI lineage: Eukaryota > Viridiplantae > Streptophyta > Magnoliopsida > Fagales > Fagaceae > Quercus > Quercus robur. The sequence continues at coordinate 12,599,800 of NC_065543.1, read as the reverse complement.
AGTCCAAACTTAAAAAAAAAAAAAAAAAAAAAATTAATGAGACCATCTAAAATATTATCATGCTCAATGTGTGGGATCCGCCACTAGTAATAATAAAAATCAAATCAAAAGATCTTGAAAAATTGTATCTTTTATTGGTAAGAGTACACGCAACTGGTGGGTCTTAAATCCAAAATTGTGACCTTCACCTTGCTCTTACACTGGAAGAGATGCCATTTCAACAAGAGTTCATTGGCATATAAGTAATAGGAAATTAACCATCAATTGAAGTAGAAACAGAACACTGAGAGCTACAATTGAAGTAGATTACTAATATCTTTATGCTGCATCTCCCAACTACAGTGCTTGAGGGCTAAGGACACTGCCATTACTTAGAAACTACCTTTACTAGTATATAAGTGAACAATGAAAATCGAAAGCACTTAAAAACAGATGTTGAAGAACCAGAAATGCAAAATGCTTTATATATACTCACTCATTAGTATACAACTTCTGAAACCAAAAAATAAAAAATCAATTACAATGAAACAAAATGATTTACAAATGCAAAAAAAATGTTTGCTATGTCTTAAGAAGTTTGTAGGCATGGTGATTCAGGCTTCATGGTGGCAACAATTAGGTTGTTTTGGTCGCACTGTGAGCTTGTGTTATTGATATTAAGTGACGCAGTGACCCCGATTTACCATTGAATCATTTTTTATCCCTATAAGAAATCGTCGTCATCCCTCCCAATTTACCATTGATATTATTTCCGCTACATACTCTCACACTCACATAAGAACCAACCATGTTGAGAGATTTTGAGTAGATGGAGTGTGGAGGTCTTAAAATTATTTCTACTTGGAAACACTTTTTTGAAAAAAAAGAAGAAGAAATTAGATTGGACTAGCTTAAAATTATGTCTTGATTTTGAAAGAGTAATGTTGTAGGCACAACGAACAACATTTTCACAACAAATTCACAAAAAAAAAAAAAAAAAAAAAAAAAAAAAAAAAAAAAAAAAAAATCTAAGTAAAAGGTTGGTTGTTCACAACAAATTCACAAAAAAAAATCTAAGTAAAAGACTAAAAGGTTGTTATTGATTTTTCTATGGACCCATCACTGTCACATTTTTTTACATGCCATTAATTGTTTGATGCATAGGTTCTATTGTGAAAATATTATGCCTATAAATTTTTTTTTTTTTTTTTTTGGATGCAAGTGCCTGTAATTTTATTGTTTAAGAAAAACACACAAATTTTATCAAATAATTTTAATTACTACGTTGTGCCAATTTTTTATTCATTATCTCAGTACCAAATAATAATAATAATAATTGTGGGACCCAATAATTTGTGGCCCTGGCCCATTTATTCATTAGGGCCCAAGGCCCGAGCCGAGGAAGGTTATGGCCCAGGATTAGGTAATACAAGTACAAAATAGTCTTGGGGCACAGCCGAGGATGATTCAGTCCTCGGCATGTCCGAGATCTCATTGGAAGGAATGGCAAAAACGGTATAGGAACAGTTTGGAAAAAATCTAAAATATCTGGGTCAAAAGAGAGGATACGCGGGAAAGCATAACGACCAGGGAAAGCTATCCTTACTGCCATTCAATACTCTGCGCCTGACAGAGCCATACTCTCCAACTTTTACAACCACCCCCAACCACTCTAGATATGGGCTGATGGGACAAGTATCAGTCTTGGAAAAGTTGATCCAACACGTGGACGAAGGATAAGGAACACATGCTAGTATAAAAGGAAAAGTAAGCAATCCAGAGCAGGGACTGGGAAAAATGGCCAAAAAACAGAGCCTCCCAGCCCACCTCCAGGAGAAAGACTCCCAGGGCGAAAACGACATAACCATGTATGAACACCACGAAAAACCCACCGTCTGGTGACTGGGGCCTAGCCTTTCAAACCCACGCTCTATAAATGATATTGTTTGGCTCTTTTTATGTGCAAACCCAACCCTGTTACGGGTCGTTACAAATCGTGTCCTTACAATAATAATAATAATAATTCAGTAATAATTTGGAAAATATTTTATTTTAATTAAAAAAGGTCAATTTGAATTTTTTTTTTTTTTTTTTTTTTTTTTTTTTTTTAAATTGAGAGGGGGATATCCATTTTTTTAAAAATGACAAAAAGAAGAAAAAAAAAAAATCCCCTTGTGAAGAATGATGCATAGCCCGTTATCACAAGTTCAACCAAATTCGAGGAATGATCTTTAGAACTAAACATGGAGCTCTCGCTCTTTCTTCAAAGTCTTCAAACCTCTTCAAAACCCTCACACCCGTTCTCAATTCCTCTCCATTTTCTTCAATTCCCAAACCTAATTTCTCCACTCCCACAAGACCCACTTCACTCATTGTACCACTACCACCACCATCAACAACAACAACCACCTCACAAATATTGATGATTTGTTAAAGGGTTTTAAAGAAAAATTGAACTTTAATCTTGTGCTTCAAATTCTGATGAACTATAGGCAGTTGGGTGGGATTAAGACCATGGAATTCTTTGCTTGGGCTGGAATGTAAATGGGTTTTCAGTTTGATGACTGTGTTGTTGTGTACATGGCGGGTTTCATAGGTACGACGAAGCTATTTGTTGAATCTAGTGTCTTTTGGTAACGGTGTTCTTACATAAAGGTTGAGTTTCATGTCGAACATTTTCGATTTGTATTAGGTTTTTAGGTAGGCAAGGGAGAGTTAGAGAAGCCCTTTGCTTGTTTCAGGAAATGGAATCACAATTTAGGTGTAAACCTGATAATCTTGTGTACAATAATATGCTCTATGTGCTTTGCAAGAAGGAAAGGTCTTGAGGAACTAATTGATTTTGCACTAAAGATTCTTAGGAGAATCGAATTTCCGGATACGTATTCTTATAGTAATATTCTTGTTGGTTTATGTAAATTTGGTAGGTTTGAGACTGCACTTGATGTATTTGGTGAAATAGGTAGGGCTGGTTTAGTTCCTACTCGGTCTGCGGAGAACTTTCTTATTGGAGAGTTGTGTTCATTGAGTGCAAAAGGAGTTGTTGAGAAAGTTGTGAAAGATGCTCATAGACCCTTTACAATTTTAGTTCCAAATGTGGGTGCTAACAGTGGTGCTGTACAGCCTGCAGATGCAGTGTTTTGGGCAGTTCATGAGATGGGTTTATTACCTAGTACATTTGTTATAAAGCAGCTAATTTCAGAGCTCTGCTGATTGGGTAAAATGGAAGAAGCTGTTAAGTTGTTGAAACTTGTTGAGGGAAGGAAGCTGAGTTGTGTGGAAGAAGGTTACTCTATTGTCATACAGGCATTGTGTGAACACCGATTGGTAGAGGAAGCCAGCCATTTGTTTGGGAGGATGCTCTCCCAGGGCATGAAGCCAAAGTTGGTTATTTGCAATTCTGTTTTTTTCAATGCTATGCAAATTAGGGAATTTAGATGATGCTAAAAGGGTTTTTGAGATTATGAATAAGAAGAGATGCCTTCCAGATAATTTTACCTATTCGGCATTGATCCTTGCTCATGGTGAAGCTAGGAAATGGGAAGATGCTTATGGTGAAGCTAGGAATTGGGAAGATGCTTATTGATTGAGATGTTAGGACTGGGCTTATCTCCACATTTTCACACGTATAGTTTAGTGGATAAACTTTTGAGGGATAATGCAAAGTTGGATTTGTTATTCAAATTGGAGCAGAAATTGGGCTCCCAGATCTTGCAGAAGTTCTGTAAAGCAGGTGAACTAGGGGCTGCTTATGAAAGGCTAAAATCAATGCTTGAAAATGGTTTTTGTCCACCAGTCTATGTCAAGGATGCTTTTGAACATGCATTTAAAAAGAGTGGAAAATAGAAGATGGCTCGTGAATTGCTAGAGAAGATTGAAAATGACTGCAAACCTGATGAGACAACCATCTCATAACCAGAATACTAGAGTACCTGTGTGCTTGTTCATCGCATCCATGTAGATATATCTGAATTTTTCAAATTTAAGCCACCCTTAAAGAACCAAGGTAACCTGTAGGCCTTGTTATTATTATTACTATTCAAATCTATTAGTACCAGCACTACTACTACTCGCTCATTTGTTCAAATCTATTGAATTTTGAATACATAGTTCACTCAAAATGAAAAGGACTAAAACAATTGAACCAAAAAACTTTTGACTTCATCCTTGTATTAGCTTGCACAGTGATAACCCCATCTCTTTCTGAGCACTTATATTCTATTTTTTGTTACTCCATCAATCTATCTTCTTTTACTATTATCTTTGATACCACAGTAAGCTACAGATTGAAACAGGATTACTACGACTGAAGTAGAAACAGAACACAAGTTAAACAAGGCTACAATTGAAGTAGATCACTATATCTATATCTTTAGGCTGCATCTGCCAGATACCCTGCTTAAGGGCTAAGGACACTGCCAAATTTAGAATCTACCTCTACTACTATATAAATGAACAATGAAAATTGAAAGCACATAAAAACATTAAAAGGTGAATGACCAGAAATGCAAAATGCTTTATATTTACTGACTCATTAGTTTTCAACTTCTGAAACCAAAAAATAAAAAATCAATTACTATGAAGAAAAAAAATGATTTACAAATGCAAACAAAATGTTTGCTATGTCTCAATTGGCACAAACAGTAAAAGTGACAGGAGGTTGGCAGCCCTTGATTGCCAAAGGATGGATGTGTTTGTAACATGTTCTCTCCACTGCAGCAGGGATGTCCTTTTCCTCTTTAGATGATGAAGAAGGAACAGGTATAAAACTCGGCAAAGCTGAAGGATGATGCCGTGATTGAGGCTTTACTCCAAGATACTTCTGATTTGAAACTTCAGCTGATTCTTGAATGAATACTTCTTTACAGTCACCTGATTCCAGTAAAAAGAAGTGACTCAATAGCTCAGTAGCTGTCAACCTCTTCGCAGAATACCTCACAAAGCAGCAACTCAAGAAGTTTTGGGCTGCTATTGAAATATGGTGTGGAATCGTTGGTGTTTCAGTAGCAATCCGAGACAAAAGTTCAGATTTAGATGTACAAGCCCAAGGTGGTTTTCCTGTCAACATCATCAGCACAGTACACCCAAGTGCCCAAATATCTGAAGGTGCTTCCTGAATTCCAAAAACCACCATCTCAGGAGAAAAGAACAAATGTGTGCCTTTGACACCACTACCATCTCTCACATTGTGCCTCTTTGCCAACCCAAAGTCTGCAACTTTAGGAAGATACCCATCTACTGTAGGTACTAACAGGACATTGTGAGGCTTGATATCACAGTGAACAAATCCATGGTCATGCACTTGCTTCAATCCAATCAGAATAGACCGAGTGCAATCCCTTACTAGAACCTCAGGCAACCCAGTACCAGAACCAGTTTTCTTGATGAAATCAAACAAGCTTCCTCCCGAAGCAAACTCAAGAAAAACGTTGTAGATGGAATCCCCAGAGCAGTCAGTTGTGATGTCTGATCCAAAGCTTTGAACCACATTAGGACACCCTCTTAAAGCCTGAAGAACCAGTTCTTCCTTCATTAGTGAAGATGACGCAGAAGCAGCGTTTTCTGATTTTACAGCCATGATTGAAGGAAATCTCCAACAGGGTTCCTTTAATTTCGCAATGAAAACAGACCCAAATCCTCCACGGCCAAGCAATTGACCTCTACACCAAGATGGTGATCCGTAACCCGTAGAAACCTCACCGCCCGCACTGAAGTCCTCTTTGGTTCGCTTCATCCCTCCCACGATACGACCAAAAGATTCTGAATTACGATTTATTGTGCAACAATGGTAGAAAGTTGTATCGAGTAGTGGGTTCGAAGAGAAACAAGAAGTGGATTATAGAAAATAGTAACTTTGCTGATAATGGTAGAAGAAAAAAAATAGTTTCAAGAAGTGGGTTTGAGGGGAAATAGAAGTGTTCTTGTTTCAGATCATACGGAGCCAAACAGAGAGAGTAATTTGATTCTTATTCTCAACGCTGAGTATATATATAAGTCGGTTTAGGGCTGGAGTTAACGGTCTGATAATTTCAAACTCGGAGTACTCAGAATCTGTTTCGGAAACTCCACATCAACATCAGCACCTCGTTGGTGTTTCTAAGCCTAATAAAAAAGTGACACGTGTCTAAAAGAAACAGATCAGCATACGACACCAGAAAAAGACAAATATACCACTCCCTGAAAAATTTGAAACCCCCGCCTTCTTCAGCAAAATGAAAATGAAAACTCTCTCTCTCTCTCTCTCTCTCTCTCTCTCTCTCCATTTCTGCTTTTTCTCACAGCACCACTATCCTTCTCTGTTTCGGAAACTTTTATTTTTTATTTTAAATTTTAAATAGCTAATAAGAATTAGTTTCCGAAAACCGCCTTTGCTTTTTCTAAACGCTAAAACTAACCAAAGTCGGTCCCAGAATAAAAAAAGTCTAATAAAAATGTAGGTAATTCTAAAATTTTTGTATTTATTTTTTACGTTAGTAAGTAAATTAATTATAAAATCATGATTTCCACGTTTTTTTTTTTCCTTTAAAAAAAAAATTAAAGCTAGACTATATGTTAATAGTAAGGGAAAATAAATATAAAAACAAGCTTTATAAGAAAATAATTGAAAAAATATAGGTAATTTTACAATTTTACAATTTATTTTTACATTAATTAATTATAGATTTAATCCCCCTCGTCTTTTTTTTTTTTTTGGTTCTTTTGAAAAAAGATAAAAGTAATTTTGAAAGCTATTAATTAATGAGTGGCAGAATCAGGATTTTAATTCAGATGGGCAAAATTTAAATACTCTTTTTAAAAAGACAAAAACAAAAACAATTATATACCAATTCTTTTAGAACATGACTTGGACTCATTATTATACTCATGATTTTCCATAATTTCAATTACGTACAAATATATATTTCATATTGAAACAAAAATAACCAATTCATAATTACCAACAATTAAACTAAGAGATTAATCTTTTTTTTATAACAAGAGATTAATCTAACTACATTAAATTTAGATATCTAATTTTATTCTTTAAAATTTAGATATTTAAAGTTGTATACATGTATTACTTTGACTGCTTTTAAATAATATGTACAATTCAACTTTTTTTCCTTCTCTATTCTGCAAAGTATTAAATTTGGGTTCGTAGTAGAAACCTAGACCTACAGTTTGAAATAAAAATGTCTTAGTGATGGAATAGAAAGAAGATAGTTGAGGTATAGTAAAAGAATATTAGTTTTTTTTTTAATTATTTCGATTAAAATATTAAAATACAAGACCCACCATTGAATATTTGGAAAAAAAAAATTGGGATAAACGTCTTCCATGAATAGTAGTGATATGCTTAAATCTGGACTTGATAGAAGTTTCTTTTTTAAACCAATACGATGTAGCATTGTTTAACCGTGGAGTAAATCCTTTAACAAGTCAGTGATGCGTAACCTTTTTTCTCTTTTTTCGGGTAACAAAGCTTCTTTAGGAGAAATTATAATATTCTTGTGCTGGATCACGTTACTTTTTCACAATTCTACTAAAAGACTTTGACATGTTTAAAATTGTTAAATAAGTAGTTAGATTTTATTTAATAAATTTTACTGTTTCAATTGAGTCAATTTTAAATAGGTGAAAATCTCCATCTCTATTTGGGTAATATAGAGTTATAGGTGCTTGCTGGTGACGTAGATGGAGTTTAATGGTAGTTGATTGTGGGGGTTTTGTTTAAGGGGTTATAAAAAGAGAGCTGCTTAGCTGCAATTTCTTCATAGAATATATGACATCTTTTATTTTTAAAAGTGTCACGAAATTTTTAACAGTGTATCTTTGATAGTCATAGGCATTTACGTAGAAATACACTAATACTTTCCTGGTGCCATTCAAACAACACAACTCCATAATATCAAAGAAGACATCCATTTATGTATTTTTATCAATTATTTTCCTCCATGACAGTTGAAGAACCATTGGGGGAAACTTATATTTAGGTAAGGTCCCTTGATTGAGCAACATACTGCGCAAAAAATATATCATGATTTCCTAAAGCAAAAGGGATCGATAATGATCGTACACCCCTATGCACAAACCATGCTGAAAACTCTAATTTTTTTTTTTTATTATAAAATAAATCTATTTTAAATTAGTAATCAATCTCTGATGAATAAGATTATAACAAAATTTTGGCCTATTTTGTTAAGCTACATTTTTCTTTTTCATCTCTTTCTTTTTTATTTTAAAGATGAATGAAAGATAAAAAAAAAAAGAAATTTCGAATAGTAATAGCATTAGGACCAGTTTTCTTTTTGGTTATACATGTCTTATGCAGTCTAACATTATAAACTATATTAATCACTGAGCAGCAAAGTGATTGAAACAAAGCATAAGACCAACTGGCATTAATTTCCTTTAATACATGTAGTGTATGTACAATAACAAAAATGATAATTTTAACTGCCTGCAGGTGACCTCAATTTTTTCCTGGGCAAAAAAGCGTAGTACAAGGAGAAAAAATAAGAGAAAATAAAAAAGACCGTTCAATGTGAATCAAGTCACTCAGATTTCTCTGTCCTAGAAAAATAATCTCCAACTGACAAGAAAAGGTGTTCACCCAATACCAAATCAACAGGAGGCAGATTTTCAATGCAATCGACTGTAATCTGCAGGGGAAAAAAAAGAGGTATTAAGAAAGGACCATGAGACTAATACCAAGTGTTTCAGTCAAAACAAACTTCTTTGGATAGTCACTCGCGCAAACAAGCTCAGAGCACAAACAGACCTTTCCATTTCCAAGTTGAAACTCAGACTTCAAATTTGTATGATCCCTAGATAGCAAATAAGTCTCAAGACCTTGAGCAAATTTTGAATTTCCTGCAACCATTGAAAATCATTCTATAGAAAGAAGATAACAAAAATGGACAAATTCATGAGCAGTTCAACAGTGCATGGGGATTTTTCTTTCTTTTGGCTCCATTATTATTTTTAAAGAGAGCTTTGGCTCTACTTTTTAGAGAGAGAGAAAGAGAGAGAGAGAGATAACAAACCTGCATTTAGTCTATGAATTGCATCTAAATTGAACATCAGTGTAGGCCTTGTCAAGCTGATGACAAATGACATTCCAGAAATCCCATGGAAACTCTCCTCACAAATAATGACCTGCAATTTACACAATGCATGAGAAACAAATATATAAAAATTTACCATATGCTGGACCGCCGTGAAGAAAATACAGAAGCTAAATTGCATTTAAGAACTGACTCCGTGCACTCATTATTCCCCATAAACATTCTTGTATGTTCAACAGAAAAGGAAAGACGGATCAGGAGATTTAATCCATGGTACAAGCTACGCACACCATTAGAGACAATTAGTCCATGGAATGGAAGTTAACTATTCATATTTACATCTTGAACCTTCAAGCTCTAAAATATTCACAAGTATGCCATGTTGGGAACTTAAACTCAGATCCATCGGGAAGCAATGATGTTTATATACCATGTTCACAAAAGAATAAAAGATGATGAAGAAAACTCAATCTACATCTAGTGCGATCCAAGATCCATAATTAACCAATGTCCTTCCACTATATCAGAAACCTAGATAGTAGAAGGTATAGTTCCCCATTAATTGTTGCATCTCCCAATCTTTCAATCTGTTTTTTCACCAAAGAAGCAGTGTACGTACCATATAATTTCATCCAAAAAAAGAAAGAAAAACAGGTTTTCATTGTTTATTCCAGTAAAAAAAATAGTGCCTATTCTATACTCAAAAAAGAAAAGGTTTGTTTTTAAGAAGATTAAAAGCATAAAGAACAAAGAAAGAATATCAGGACTCTTCAAACTAAAACAAGCAGTGCCTATTCTATGCAACTTACCGCATGTGATGGCTTCACGGCAGAAGGAAGCAAATGGGAACCAATCGCATCTGCAATGTAGGAATCCTGCAATTAAATTAAACAATTGAGCTATAAATATGGGGCGTAAGTGGTAATCATGTCAGACACTTGTTGATATGACACAAGTGTGAGACCATTAAGATTTATATTTGCACAAATTATAAAAAAAGATATGCAAGCACACAAAGAAGCATGTGAGTTCTTTTTTTTATAACACAATACTTGGTAGAAAACACCATTGACCGCAAAGCAAGGAAAAGTCAATCAAATCCCTTTAAAAAGGAAGGAATCTAATGTTTGAACTTCGAAAAAATAAGAAAAGCAGGGGTGGGGAGCAACATAGACAGAAGCTAACACCTATTATTAATGTCAAAGTAATTAAAGAAACATGTGATATAGAAATTCCCAAAAGCTGGGACATATAAGAATATTCATGGAAAGTATTCTCATTTAACTAAACATTGAGAGGCACTTCTTTAATACACATGTACAACGAAGGCACAGGAGGGAGTCACGTGCACAACTAGGACAGCAGACATTCCACATGCTGTCGTAGTGCAACTCAATCCTTCACAATTTCAAGCAATTTGACGACATCAAATTTTTAACTGGTAACCAATGAATGATAGATGTTATTGGGTAAGTTATAAATATAAACTCTCAAGCAACAACCAGATGAAAGAAGAACCCATATCACTAACAATTCAAGTAGAAAGCCCTAGTATATATACAAGACAATATTACCTGTGAATTCAAAACTCGCTCAGAGAGTGATTTATCTTCATCCAATGAGTTGAAGTAAACCTCAACTATGTCAGTAGGTTCCAATGCAGCTTTCTTCCGTAACTTCTGAATTCTATTCACAATCTACAATGGACAATTTTTAATAAATTCAATCATCAGAAACGTTCCACTTCAGTATTACAATAACATTACACACAAGCACTTCAATGAATACTATTTTTTTTTTGATAAGTAAGAAGAGAATATTATTAATAAAAGAATAGCAAGAAAAGCACACAAAGTTCACGGTAGTGAACAAAGGAAGAAAGAAACAAAAAAAAAAGACAGAAGCAGCCCCTAATCTATACTAATAGAGGAAAGAAAATCCAAAAGGGTAGAACAATCCGAATAACCCCAACAACGAGACCAATCGAAGAGGGTCCACTGGCAATGCTCTAATAACTAAACCACCGTTTTCTCCTCATCCTCAAAAGATTGACGATTCCGTTCAGTCCAAATAGGCCACATTAAACATCCTGGAACCAAATCCCAAATATCTGAGCTATGCTTCCCAAGCCAATGATACCAACAAAATAATAAGTCCACAACTGAACCTGGCATAACCCATTCCATCCCAAGCATCCGAAACATATACATCCACAAAGAATGAGCTATCGAACAAAAAAGTAATAGGTGATTCACAGATTCCGCATTACAACAACACAAACAACAACGATTTGCCAAAGGGCAACCACGAAGCATAAGGTTATCCAAAGTTAGAATCTGACCATGGGCTGCTGTCCACATAAAAAAAGCCACCCTTTTAGAAACTTTAACTTTCCAAATTCCTTTCCAAGGGAAAGTGGAAGGGGCTACATTTCCAATCTTATGATAAAATGACCGAGTATCAAACTTCCCACTGCCATTTAGATCCCAACAAAGCCTATCACACCCTCCTTCCCTAGGAATTCGGGTTTGGATGAAATGAAGAAAGGAGTAGGAAGCCGCCAACTCCCGATCATTGAAGTCCTTGTGAAAACTTGAACTCCACATTCTGTCATTATCACCCATAGGAGGGCTTAAACTCCACACTCCCTATCACACCCTCTGTGAATACTAACACAAACAATTTAAAGAAGCACCCCAACAACATCATAGTCTAAAGGACACTTACAAATGCATGTCATTATAACATAACAAACAAGTTGACTATACATGCTAGTTTTTCTTTTTAATCAGTGTTGACCCACACATACTAGTTTTTTGTTTCTTAATTGGCATTGCCTATCCATACTTCTATCAGTGTAGACTATATATTCCACGACAAAAAATAGATGTAAGTTACATGACTAGAATGGATAAACACAGCATGTATAATAAGCATAACAATGGTTTGAATTTACCTCACGAGCAACACCAGCCTCAAACAATGACTCATCCGCATGTAAATCCAAAATCACTAAAACATCACCTGAACCATTGAATGCAGATTATGTAAAGACAACACTATAGTCACATGATAAATTAAATTAGACGTCGTCAATAATCCATACCATCTCCAGCTGCATCAATCTCCAACTCTGTCATTCCATCAGGACGTTTGAAATCCCGAACAACCTGAAAATTAATAAGTTGACAAAATTGATATGTTAACACAATTGCAGCCCATCACTCCTTAAATAAAATGAAAGACACCAGGAATGGAGTCGGTATCTCATGAGACCACCCTCTCACATGTGGGACCCACCCATGTATCTCTAAGACCACCCTCACACATGTGGGACCCACCCCATGTTGTAAGAGATATAAGATAACTTTTTCCTATGAATGAGCCATGACCAACCCAAGGTGGTCCATCCCCACTGAATGAGACAGGAATAGTATTGTTATCTCCATTATAAATCAAACTATTGTCGCCTAAACATTGCTAAGTGGCTAGGACTACCCATTTAGCACTTGTATATTTCTTAAACCTGAAGTTAGTCCAAAGTTTTTTTTTTTTTCTTAAAAAAAAAAAGGGTATCGTTAGGTGTAAGGACAATCAATACTTTGTTAAGCTTCTTAAAGGAATCTTCAAATTGAAATCCAAACTCCTTCCATGTTTGTTAGATTGCATTTCTGATGAAATTGTTTCCACCATTTATGCTAGTGTAAATCGAAGCAATAGTAAGACCAAGGTTATTATTTTTGAGCCATTGGTCACTTTTTCCAAGGAACATATTAAATTTCCAAGGTATTAAATGATACTATTGCTATTTTGCTGGCCATTCAACAGCATCAAGAATCAAATATTGCCAAGGCAAAACATACACACACACGACCAGTATTTAAATATAAATCTCAAACAGATTGTTACAGAGATATTGATGATATATTGTTTTAGCTAAAAAAGGATTAGTACCTTGATATCAGTTAGCTTCAAACAATGACCAGCAATAATAACTTCCCCGGCTTTTTCAAAGGCTAAAATATTTTCCTGTGACATGGCTTTGACTTCCTTGGCAACTACTCCCATAGATTTTCCAAGCCGCTTACCTAATACACTAGAAGAAAACAATAGATTGGAAGTCAAACAAAAGCACAAAACACAAATACCTTTTTATTTTTCTGTTTGATAAGGTACAAAACACAAATACCTTGCCTTTCACAAGTGTTGAAACAATGAACGTACCTAAAATCAGGTTCAGCACGTAAAGAAGCATACTTCAAGGTATCATTGCATGGTACAAGAGAGCGCACATTAAGTTCTTCTAGCACATACTGCAAAGCAAACGGAAATAAGTACATCAAATGGCAGCACTGGTTGCAGAAGTTGGGGAAGGATTCATAAAAACATGAAAGAATGACAAGAAAGATAAGACACCCCAGTAAGTGAAACTACATAAACAAGAACCATCGTTTGTGTAGTTTTCCTATTAATAACAGTGATCCAATGTATACAATGACAGGCTATCGTATTTATTGAACAGGAAAAAACCAGAGCAATATGCAAGCCAACATTTTGCACTAACAAAAATGACATATAATTAAAAAAAATACATGATAAATAGTGTAACAGATATCAATAAATTAAGCCTTCCAAGTTTCACCAATGGTGTAACAGAAAATTAGCAAACAATAAACTTTTTTTTTGATAAGTAAGAAGAGAATATTATTAGAAAAGAAAAGTAAGAGAAACAAAAAGAGTTCACGGTAGTGAACAATGGAAAAACAAAACAGCAAGACAAAAAGCAGCCCCTAAACTATTCTAATAGAAGAAATAAAATCCGTAAGGGTAGAACAATCCGAGAAACCCCAACAATGAGACCAATCGAAGAGGGTCCTCTGGCAAAACTCAAAGAACTGAACCACCGTTTTCTCCTCATCCTCAAAGGCCCGCCGATTCCGTTCAGACCAAATAGTCCACATTAAACAGCCTGGGACCAAATCCCATATATCAGAACTATGCTTCCCAAGCCAATGAAACCAACAGAATAATAAGTCCTCAACTGAACCTGGCATGACCCAAGCGATCCCAAACAACCGAAGCATATGCATCCACAAAGAATGAGTTATCGGACAAGAAAGTAACAAGTGATCCACAGATTCCGCATCACAACAGCACAAATAACATCGATTCACCATAGGACGCCCACGAAGCATAAGGTTATCCAATGTTAGAATTTGACCATGAGCCGCTGTCCACATAAAAAAAGCCACCCTTTTAGGAACCTTAACTTTCCAAATACCCTTCCAAGGGAAGGTGGAGTGAGCTGCATTACGAATCTTATGATAGAAAGATCGAGCATCAAACTTCCCACTGCCATTAAGATCCCAACAAAGCCTATCACACCCTCTACCCCTAGGGATTCGGGTTTGGATGAAATGAAGAAGAGAATAGGAGGCAAATATGACATTGAAATTTTCTCATACTTAAAACTCCCTCCTTTTCCATGCTTCCAGTCATCAGAAGAACCTCTTTGGTTTCATTTTCTAAAATTTAAATGGTGTCAAATTCTACTTTTTAATTTTTAATTTTTTTTTTTTAAACGTGTTTGGAAAACCTAAAAACAAATCATTTATATACTTTAGCATACGTTAAGGTAACTAATCTCAATAGTCCCTTTTTTTCACCTTAAGGCAATGAATCAAACAGACCTAACAGACTTGGATGACATGAAATAAGCCCATTCCCATAAAATCTTTAAGACATTCGGCATCAGTCATGCTATGTTAGACCAGAGAAGTGAAATATAGCTTGGATGAAGTGCTCAACAAACACGACCTCAAGAGTCCACAATGTAAAAAATAATAAAAATAAGGCAAAAACACCATTTTGGTAGTAGTCAATTTGGTCCCTGTTATTTTCAACTTGCAATCAATTTAGTCCCTACTGTTAACTCACTAATGAAAAATGATTACTTGGCAAACGGTGTGTACTATTGGCACACTACACATCTACGTGGCAACTGAAATAATAATAAAAAATTTATTTATCATTTTTAAAATGACACATCAGCATTTTTTAAGAAGCATTTAAATTTTAAAAAAAGCATTTAAATGAAAAAAAAAAAAATCATTTCTTAAATTTATAGAAAAAATAATAATAACAATAAAAAAAAACCGGTAAAAACATCTGCTGGGCTGGTTCAACTTTGTTGCTTCCGTCTGGTTTAAATTGAGGTTTTTTATTTTTATTTTTTTTAAAACCAATTCTCAAACCTTCAAAGACTTGCTGATTCAAGTTTAATAACATTTGCAAGACTGGTTTTAGAAACCTCAAGCAACTGACAACCCATTTAGGCACTCTTCAAGCCACTGTTAAATCTCCCATATCACCACCTTCAATTCACAAGAGCCCCTCTTCCCCCCCCCTCTAACACACATTTTTCCTTCAGACCGAGATCAAACGATCTTAACGACAATGTTGTACGGAATGAAGGGATAGGTGAAACAGGAGGGGGTGGAAATTTCCTCCAATTGGAATACTTGCTTTTCCATAGAGATTGCATGCCCATTTTAGGGATTAATCACTTCACGGGAGAGAACACGAGGGATGAACGACGATCAACCTACCTAAGTTTTTACTAGTAATCCTCGGTTTATCCGCTTGCTGAAACCTCCCTCCATAGCCGATTGAATGGTTGGATAGCCACTCAACTGTTCACTGTACTTCCTGTATCCCACTCCCCTCCCTATCTCTCTTGACCCATTCACCGGAGTATGTTGGGCTGGAATGCCTCCAGTAAGCCTAGAAGTAAAGCTTCCCTTCTCCTCCCCAACCCCTCCCAAGAACTGATGGACGGAAACGACTGAACAAGGAATTCTTTGTTCCCTCTGCCGCTTACCGAAAGCACCTTCACTTACAGAACTTGACTTACTTCATCTTCAAAGATGGAATTGAACACAAGGAAGAGAGATTCAAACCACTCTCATTGAAGAAACCTTGGAAGAACTGAAAGTGAGGGAAGGAAGTTCATAGCAGTCCTAAAAGAAGGAAAGAATCTCAATTAGGCAGGTAGCAACGTCCATAGGTAAAGCGCACTTCCTTAAGGTCTTGAAGAGCCTAGGCTAGTCCTCTCCTCTACCGGCGTTGACTCTCTCTTTCCTGTTCGTCTGAGATCCCACTCGTTCTCGTTCTTCGCTTCAGGGCCTGTCCCTCGAGTACTCCATATCCGCTTACTTCACTGCCTTCTCGCTACCGGAAGACCCCCTCTTCCTCTTACTAAGCTTTTGGTACTAAGGAAACAGGGCCCACAGCCAATTCGTACCCTATTCCTAAGGCTATAGCGGAATCCCCGACTACTTAATTACCTGATGAGATAGCTTGAACAGCGGAAATCTTCGATTGAAGCTGAATCTCCTCTCCTGGGCTAAAGCTTATAGAATTTTTCCGCAAGTCCAGCCAGTCTAGTTACAGCGGTAGTCGAGCTGATCCGCTTGTCAAACGGAAAAGCTTAGAGAAAACTTCTTGTCTAGAAAATAGAAATCTTTCAGTTAGACTCATGAGTAGAGCTAAAGTTGCAAACAGATCATTCAGTGGATGGGCACTCGGCTTAGCCACAGATTCTAAAGAGTCTTTTCCGGAAAGCAAGCTTAACTCGCTTAAAAAGAGACAGGAAGGAAAGCTCTAGGAACAGGCGGAGTCTTCTAAAGAGATCTTGCAAGAGAATCAATCTTCGTCCAGCTACTCATCGGCTTAATCTAGGCTTCACCGGGGGTTTGAGCTCGAGGAGCCAGAAGCCCGAACCATCTTGTACTGGATGACCTCGGCTAAGTCCGGGAAGCCGCCGACCACCCACTCATCCCAACAATAAAAATAAAGTCCCTTTAATTGAAAGATACTTCGAAGAATAAGTAGAAGTAGTTTGATCTTTAGAATTCTTTCTTTCATTCTTGTTTGCCTTAAGTGAAACCCTATTTACTGTAGTTGGTGGATCCAACCACTTTCGCCCGGGGGGGGGGGGTCCACAATAAGGTCACCCGGAGTGAAAGTTCGAGAACAACAATTACAGATCCAGATCTACAACCAACGGCGAATCTCCTCCTCCAAACCCACAACACAAAATAGCACTAATCACTGGAATTACTAATCAAGATGGTTCGTACTTGACCGAGTTCCTCTCAACAAATGGGTTCCTCGGTTGGTTTTGGATCTGCAAAATGTGTTGGTGGCTGGTGGGTTTCAATCGAGGTTTATTTAGGGCTGTGGAATTTTCATTTGGAACTTGTGGGTCTTGCCAATCATGTTGTATATGTAGATGTGTATGTGACTGAGCTTCAATGGTGCTGTCATAAATTGTTTCCTCCATTTTCTTGGCAGCCAAACAAAGGCTAAGAAAGAATTTGAGATCAAAAAAAAAAATTCTATACGTAAATTTGAGAAATAAATTTTTTTTTTTCCCATTTAGATGTTCACATGGCATTTTTAAATGATAAATAAATTTTTTATTATTATTTCAATTGCCATGTAGATGTGTAGTGTGCCAACAGTGCACACTGTTTGCCAAGTAAGCCCTTTCCGTTAATGAGTTAACGGTAAAGACTAAATTGATTGCAAGTTGAAAATAATAGAGATCAAATTGACTGTGACCTTAAAATGTAAGGACCAAAATTGTGTTTTCACCTAAAAATAAAGGCATGGGATCACTTTTTTTCAATACAAATGCCTACCCAAACTCTTTAAAAATGAAAAATAGAATAAGAAAAGGAAGTTGGAGGAATTCTAGATGAACATTTGGTAGGGACTGACAATAAAATCGGTAAAATAAACTAGCTTACCTTCTAACAGAGACCAAAAGACTTATTTAGACATACAACAATACCAATAAACTAGCTTACCTTCTAACTGAGACCAAAAGACTTATTTAGACATACAACAATACCAATACGAGTAACAGGTTACAGGCTACAACATATGATTAGATAGGAGATACTACTAGAAAAAAAAATAGCATTTATTAGAAGCAAAGTAGATCAACTAACTATAAATACAAATACAAAGAAATAGAAGTACAATATAAATTGACAATATTCATGTATACCTCTCTTAACTTTCCAGCTATGTCATCAAGAAAGTCTGCATCAGGGTGAACTACTACCATCTCCCTGCAGTTGCTCGGAAAAGAATAAAACAATAGTGAGGGTGACATATATGAGAACATGTACTCAAAGAAACAGCAGAAGCAACAAGAGACAAGCTTAACCTTAGTGGTGCTTTAAGAGGTTTGTTGTGACGCTCACGAATGTTGCGGGCGAGATCAATAATAGTCATCATCCTCACAACACTTTGTTCAATTCGTTCACCCCTCTGAGAAAAGAAATAAAAAAAGAACGAAAAGGAAATGCAATAGCAGGGTTTCAGAAGTTGCTAAAAGTTAATCAGTTCAACATCAGAATTAGCTAGAAACGCTAAATTAAATCAGTACTAGAATCTCAATAAAACTTTTTTAATATAGGTATAAAAGGAAAAAAGCTTAAACAACTAGTTGGAATTAAGGCTCTCTTGAATTGTTTGTAAGGTACTACTCTATAAACAAATGGCACAAATTTTGGGACAACTGTTGGTGCAGTAGAAAAATGTTTAGGTGAAAGATTATTTCAAGTAGATATCCAATTTAACATTAATTTCATGGCCTGAATAACCAAAAATAATTTTAGAAAACAAAATCAGTTAGATATGATCGGCATACATGAATTAATCCTGATCAACCCTTCAAAAATAGAGGAAACAATAGAGCACAGACTTTTAAAAAGGAGAGGAACATGGAATAAGAGGAAGAGGGAAACATTAGAAGGAAATCACCCAAATGAAAGTAATCCATACCTTCCCTCCTTCTTGAGGAAATCTGCAGTAATGAATACTTTCCTCTGACCCATTGGTAACTTTTCGAAGATTTTGATATAGAACTTCAGTGAAGAATGGTGTGAATGGTGCCATCACTTTACATGAAACTAGAAGGACCTAAAAAACACATAAAAAGACCTAAAACATAAGTGAATGTTATGATGCTAGGCATTTCCTCAATAGCTAAATAGCACGTTGCACCAAAATATGAACAAGCAGAAATAGAACACTTGGAAATGTGACATAAGAGTGTCCCTAATCTAGAACAATTTCAATGCTCCCAAATTACAAGCTGTATCAATTAACAGCAGGAGCTTGAGTTTAGATCCTTTTCTTTGATGATAAGACTGGAAGTTACCCATCCAAATCAAGTTCTCCAATAATTAAATAGTAATCAGGAAGAGATTCAGTACAGAATAAGCATTTATCTAGGTAAAGGAAAGATTTACATCCCCTCGTGAAGGAGAAAAGGGGGAAAAAAGCACTAATAATATTATGCTTGTAGATGAGAATAAATTGCTGAATGACCAGAAAGCTTAGATACAATTATACAAAAAAATAGCTTGTTTCAAATTCAAGCCTATTACTTCGGGGATCTAACCACTAGGCTGCACCCTGACAAGTAAACTTTTTCAATGATGTGGCATACTAATTTGGGAATGTTGTGAAATTGTTGTGGCTTTTTGTTGTGTCCATAGCATTACTTATAATATAAAATCTAAATATAGCATTTTATATAGTTTTCTTG
The DNA here is from genome assembly GCF_932294415.1 of Quercus robur. NCBI lineage: Eukaryota > Viridiplantae > Streptophyta > Magnoliopsida > Fagales > Fagaceae > Quercus > Quercus robur. Next base: position 12,580,147 of record NC_065543.1, on the reverse strand, counting down.
TGCTTTACAAAATACACCCGACTAATTTTTAGTTTGAATAGTATATATTTTCACAAATTCAAATTTTTTTACTAATAAAAGAGATGGCTCATGTTTCAACAAAAATCTACAGGATGTCCACCAGGCAAGCAATTTGCAAACTAATCTGTAAAATGAAGCAACTAGCTGATGAGCCATATTGTACTTAAAAAATGAAATTAACTATGCAAAGTAGATAGACAACTGGCACAGTAACTAAAATAATGGGGATTACTGGATAAAACCACTATAGCAACAGGGACTCCGCCAATTGGAATAGGGACCAACTAGCAGTATCAGGACCATAAATAAAACAAACCACATAAAATAGCACTAATTGTGTGATGACACCATAGGTCACGTAATGGCATGCAATCCAAATTGACTAATACTTAAAAATAAATAAATAAATAATTAAATTAAATTAAACTAAAAATTAAAAATTAAAAAATAAAAAGAAGATATATGTTACTGCCATCATACATTATAAAGAGTTGAAAGTGCCATCCTACAATCTTCTTCTCCAGTACGACCTTTAAGTCTCTTACGGTTGAACCGGACATATATGTTTGTAAGGTTGTCAAGAAACTTCAAGAGATATGGAACCACCTGTACAGTTAATAGAGCCATTAAAAACTGACTTTGGTTTCAATACATTCAAACATATATACAAGCCACCATTAATTTGGCAGAGCCCACACGATATTGATAATGTACTATTGACAATGTTGTTCTCATTGCCATTCCAAAATACCTGTTTAGTTCAAAAAATATATACATAGAATTACTTTTTATATTACTGTTGTGCTTTATCAAATTTATTCTAATACCAACCAGAATGTTCTTTCGGAACCTGAAAACATCAACATCATTTCCAAACAAACCAAAATTCTCAGCGCATAAAAAACAGATCATATCACAACATAAAAGAAAGTGGAATTTATTTTGATGAACATTTTAGCCAATTCTCTTATATATTCTTCTTACATGCATTTGTCCGGCAATTTACCATTTCCTATGCACAAAAATCTACTATTCTATAATTATTACCAAAAATTCACTTCAGACAATGATTCATTGTGTTCTAAATGCAATGGTCCTTTTTTTCAAGGGCTAAGCATGAAGTATCCACTACAAAGTAACAGCAAATAGACAGCTAACCGTGTAAAGGCGATAACCATCCATTTCTTGGCGGAAAAAATAAATAAGAGACTGTGTGGCTGAGTTGATCCACTGGTCAAGCACATTAGATGAATTTTGAAGAGTGGCTTGATCAATAGGAATGAATGGTGCAAGCCCTTCAACCTCAAGTCTCTTTGCATTCTGAACAAGGAATCTATATGCATTGTACCAAGGAAGGAAAACATCCCTAACCTGGGAAGAAACACAAACATAGGAAAGAGAGATTCGGATCAATTAGAGCATAAAAAGATAAAAATGCACAAAATAGATATCACTAAAGCTTACTGAAATTGAAATCAAACAGAACTCTAAGGAAAAAAGCTAAAATAAAAATGAACACAATACTCACAACACCATGAACCCCTTCCTTTTTGAAACGTAAGGGCTCCGCACGCACCACTGGGGAGTTTATGATGTACAATCGTAACGCATCCTGCACATAGAAAATAGGACATACACCTTAGCATGAGTGAGAAACAACATTTGAGTAAGCGGATCAAAATAGTGAAAGACAAATTAGAACAACCAACTTTATCAAACATAATAACACCAAAAATAAAAAATAAAGACGACTTAGACAAGGATTATGTAATAACTTACAGCCCCATAGTTATCAATGACTTCCAGTGGTGAAGGATAGTTTCTCAAACTTTTACTCATCTTCTTTCCATCTTCTGCCAGGACAAGTCCATTGCAAATGAGGTTCCTAAATGCTGGCTTATCAAATAATGCAGTAGATAACACCATGAGAGTATAGAACCTGTAGAATGAGAAAGTGATTAAAAGAAGTAAACTGCTTGGAAAAACAGATGCTCCTCAAGTGTAGTACTGGTACAAAGCAGATAAGAATAAATTCTTCCTAGGCAGTTGAGATATTCAGTACTCATCATCAGAAGTTGAACACACATCCCATCAAACAAGAAGGGATTATATCAATGATTTGATTAAGTTTGATGTTCCACCATTGAAAGTAAGGTCAACAGATGTTACAAATTCAATCAAGAAATGGTATTCAGAAACATCAACTACCATGAAATCAAGGATTCATATATATCAGAACCTGGCAAGTATCATAAAATAGACAGCTAAAAGGCAGGAAACCAACCATCCACGAGTTTGATCCAGTCCTTCAGCCACAAAATGCCCAGGAAAGTTGTTCTCAAAGAGTTCAACATTTTCAAAGGGATAGTGGATATAAGCATAAGGCATGGACCCACTCTCAAACCAACAATCAAACACCTGAAAAGATAAAACAACATTCTAACATTAAAAAACCATGCAGCAAATTAGCATATCTGTTCAAAATCAGCCACGCATATATACCATATAAAGAAGGGAAATACACTTGATTTTTTTTTTTTTTTTCTTGCTTCCAGGCACATTAAAAAGCATCGTGGAAAATTTCAAGGCAACCTCAATTCCACAGGAGAAAAATACAATGAACAGAAGAACCCAAAAACAATAGAGCACAAAAACATATAGCTCTTCCCAACTATTGAGAGGCCTAAGACTTTTTACTCCTCCCAAATGAAGACCACAACCACCCAAAGAGGAATAACTAATTGGCTTTGCTGGAAGGAAAAATACAGATGTCATGAGAAACACCCATTTGTATAGATAGGCGAGACAATAATTTTAAAATGGAAAATACAGAAGTTGTGATTCAATAGGAGTGGATAATTAACATCACAAGTCAACACAGTCGCAACGTCATGAGAAACTCCCATTTGTGTGGACAGGTAATGCTACTGCTAATGTATGTCTTTCAATTCATTTACCACTTCCATTTCATTATTATTTCTTCTGAATAAGGAAATATGAGGTCAAGACTAAAGTATGTACAGAGTGATATATCTAAATGTAGCCATGCAATTAAAACAGCAAAAACCAATGATTTAAGCCTAGGCACTCTACTGCATAGCCCAATTCAAAAATCTTACATCATCCACTCGTCGAAGCACACCATATTCAGGACCACGCTTAGAAGGAATGGTGATATGATCAATCTTGTGACGGTGCAGATCATCCGCCTGTAGAAAGCAGACACTAAGATAAGCACACATGCATGGTTTCAAATATTCTTCAAAATGGCAAGATAATCAAGTCAAAAACATTTTTTGGGTTCTTCTATTTTTATTTTTCAACAGGAAGTACACAATATTCTGTCCCAAAAAAAAAAAAGAGGATGAAGGACAAGACAAAAAAGTGGCAACAGAAATCAAGATCATCTAAAGAACATGAGTAAGAAAGACATTGCCTGGCCACGTAGAAAACCAGATTATGATTTTACAGACAAGGAGTGCAACAACGTCAACCACTTAACTACTCTATACACTCCAGATTTCGCATAAGCATTACCTGACAGCTATCCACACTACAGCCACTGTGCCACCAAAGCTCTTCCAACAACCCACTACCCAATGGCACAAGTGCTGCTCTTTGTTAAGATCCAAAAAGGTTCTTGTACAACAAGAAAAAATATTACAGATTATCTATGACACATTGATGTTCTTACAAAAAAAACCTATCCCTGCATCTCTTCTAACATCTACTAAATAGATTTAACGTCTTAATTTTGGAATTATTTTCTTCTTCCTCCCACTGTGTGCGCGCGCGCGTGTGTTACTCAATTATTCTTTCTCAATGATATTTGGGAAACAGCAGGGCAATCAAATTAAAAAGCTCCAATGGGCTCTTTTCATGCCAAATATCATGCGAATGAAGTAATCTCAAATCACCAATCACAATAACTATGTAGCATGAAACTATATATCATCGCACAATAATCAAAACATGAGAAAATTAGAGGAAAAAGAGAGGGGGGGGGGGGGGGGGGGTTCAAAATTCTTTATATCTAGATATAGAGATAAACCATGATAATCACTTTTTAAGAGTACTATGACCTCTTTCTGAGAGGACTACATCATCAAGACAAGTATCAATTTATATGGAAAGTTCATCAAAAAGAATAATTAAAGTAGACCAAGAAGATAAGGTTATGTAATATCATGATTGAGGCTTAGTAGAGGATGCCCGACATTCCCTCAAATCACTAATAAGTGAAGGGGTCCAGCTAGGAGAATGTTAGGTTTAAGCCAAATCAGGTACCCAGTCCAAAGACATTGAAAACATTAATACACACAGACACAACTTCAGCATGAACAAAGTGCATATTTGTGCGTCTTGGTAAGTTATACATGCATCGTCATGAATCCACAACCATACCCTGCTCCCCTTCTTTAGTGGGAGGAGATGTCACTGATATGAATCCAGTGCACACTAGTTACAAGCAAAATTTGTAAAACACCACCCAAAACCTGAAAGGGGGCAGGGCAAATTGAAATAAATATTTTATTGAGATTATTGTTTTCCCAAATTTGATTCCAACAATCCCCCTAATCTGATAGTGTTGTGCATAATTACCATTTTTTTCTAAATAATAATACCAATTAGAGATGCAATTTCTACATTGCAAAACTGCAAAGTGAAATAGTCAATTCATACAAAGTTGGATGCATTAATGTATAAAGATACGAAATTAATCAACCATGAGAGAAAGAGAGAGAGACAGAGAAATCAAACCTTCACACCAGAAAGCTTTTCAAGTTTCTCAATGGAATCCATGACTTCTACTTCCTCACCATCTTCACTAATCCAAATAGGAAGAGGAGTACCCCAAAATCTACTTCTACTAACTGCCCAGTCTCTTGCATTTTCCAGCCAATTTTGAAACCGTTTTTCCTTTAGCACGACAAAAGAACAGATAGCAGGTGTTACAACAACTAAAAAATCTATTACATATTTTCTAACAGGGGATACATATCTCTACTATCCACAACATTAATAAATGTGACACCAAAATAATCTGTAACTTGTTTATAATTATAACATAGAATAGTTCAAGAAAATCAAAGATTCATAATTCAGCTGAAAGAAATAATCAACTTTCTTCAAGTAGTTTAATTTTCTGAAATCTTAACCACCAAATATTTGGGCTCATGCCACCTATATATATTCATCAAGAAGGGCACCATTATAATGTAGCCACAGTTTAATTATAACTGATGACACATTATGGAGTAACCAAAACTGTAACCACAGATATTCTTTAGTCCACCCTATTACGGAATAATAAAAGACAAGCATCTCCAAAAAATGCATATTACAATCACTCTACATTTCCTAATTCTGGATATATTTTATGAATCATTCCATTATTCATGATCCTTTTAAAAACACACTTTGAGCTTCCTCCCAAGGGCAGAGTGCCCCTATATGAGGGCAGTACATGGTTCAATTCATCAGTTATAGGGAATATTTACAATCACATAACTAATGAACTAAGTCACGTCACAACTGAACCAAATAGCAATCGTACGGGTTGGCATGTTGTGTCTGTTCAAATTAGGATTGAATAAATGGCCAGAAGGAAGAATGCAATTGGACAAAGATCAACTGATCGAGTGTATCAATGAGATCAAATGAGAGAATAAGGTTGGTGAAAAGATGATAGACAAGATCAGAGGAGATCAGCTAAGAGAGGAAGATATGAGAGAAGAGAGTGACACTGCTGATGGGCACAGGAGCAACAATGGAGGAGGCAATGGCAGCATTGGAGAGGCATAGGTGACAGGTGGCATTGAAAAGGTACAGAGAACGGGGATGGGGTTAGAGTGAGATTTGAGTTTAGGGCTGTTTTGGTTGGCTTCAATAACATCCTGGTGACAAGTTTGATTTAAGAAAATTACAAGGTATATGCAGTTTCTTTGTATAACAATGTGTATTATCTTTGTTATATGAAAAAATATATTTAAAACAGTTAGTAATTAGTCAATTAAGAAACTATGAGTGAGCAAACAACTAGGTGTGGTGCAGGTTTGTCTTCAGGTTGGTAATTAGTTAATTACAAACATATGAACCTGTACACAAATCCAAAAAGTCAGGATGCAGAGAAATTGCAACCGGGCCAAACTATTACACTCTCAGAAGCCAAACAGATTGGGCTAGTTTCAGTTTGTCAACATTTGTATAATAGCTAGCATATAGAAACTTTATGGGAAAACTTGTGCTGTCATAAATTCTATCTAAAACTCAACAATTGTAGACTCAAAAAGGCTGCCAGCTTTTTTTGAGAAGCCATGGCCATTGTTGCAGGGAGATACTATACCTTCACAAAATCTGGAACCCAGTAAGTCTCCTTGTTGTTTCTAAGCAATTTCTCTTTCAATGTTTCTACTTTAATAAACCTGGACAAATATAGAATAGCTTGATCAGGAAGAATAAACGGTAAAAACACACACAGAAACACAAAATGAGGAAAAGGGAGGAAAAAAAAAATACAACAAAATGAGAGTAAAGAGACATCATATTAAGTAATGTAACTGTGTGAGCCTGTAACATCCCCAATCCCTTCCAACCTCTTGAGTGATATCAAAACACATCCCAAGAAGATGGATAATATCAATGACAAGTCAACAAATACAGTCCACTTTATCAACATGCATTGTATTACAAAGTAAAATTGAGTTGCACATCCACAGAATAGCGCTAACCCCTCATTTGCTTTTTTCTATCTTCCATTCAGTCAACACGATTATCCATTCTACTTTTAACAATTACCTACTAAAGATCAATCATATTTATTATTTATGGAAGTATTAGTCGCAACAAGTTATTTATTTTTAAAATGCTTTAAGAATTTTTAAAGTGTAAGCATTAACATCCCTCCAGAACGAAACTTCCCATGATTTTAACTTAGAAATTATCTCTCCATTATTTCTAAGGACTTCCCATGTCAGCATCAAGTACAGGAGAAAACACCATATTGGTAAGATTCCATACAAACCAATGAATAGAAAAACAACGCAAAAATTAAATTTAAGCATCTGTTCCCAATAGCTGGAATTTTACAACCTTCAGAATAGGGTCACGCCAGCAATTGTTAGCAAAATCAGACATGTTTTTGAAATATTATTTTATGGTAACTGAGTGAGTGGCCCCGGGGGGTTGCAAGAGGGGAGGAGTTGAACCATTGAACCCGCTTAAGGTTGGAAGCCTCATGAAGTGGGTGCAAAAACTTATACATAACCCAATGACTTTAAATAAATAAATAAATCAGTTCAAAGAGAATTGGATTTGGGAAATTAACAAAACAGCTAGCTACAATATAAGTGCAGTCAAGGTTAACAAAAAAACCTTAGTTAGAATGCACTTACCAGCTTGGAACAGCTCGATAAATCAGAGGAGTTTTTGATCTCGGGCAAAAGGGATATGAATGCATAAAGCTTCCTAACTTAACAAGCCGACCTTTTCCCTGAGCAAATACAAAAAATTACAATATAACAAAGAAAATGATGGAAAACAAGTAAATGACACAGTGGGTATAAAATTTATAGCATTCCACCCAAAACATAACTTTGTTTTCAGGTTCAAACTTTTCTTTTTAACTTTAGTTGACAATGATACTTTAATCTTTCATTCATTGACATCCAAATACTAGATTTAGGACATGAACTCAGAAATAAAGGAATTCGTACAATTACAAGATAAGTATTGAATTGTATGATGACACAACTGTCAGCAATATTTTCAGAGTTTTCACCCACACAAATATTATTGTTGTTATCCTCTAAGCACTCTCATAATCAAATACGTCTGAACCTTACCTTAATTACTTCAATAATATCCTTATCTGCATCTTTCACGTACTGCCCACTGAACTCAGAAATTTTTGTAGTAAAGCAGCCATCATCATCAACTGCCACAATTAAGTTCTCACCCTACAATAGAACAAAACAAAGCAAAGGATGAAGTATCTCCAAGACAGGACAGAAAATTCAAGCATGTGTGAACAAATTTCTTGGGGAATTTAAACATTAATGAAACCTTCCAAAAATAATGCAAAACATAGAGTGCACCAAAACAAACAGACTGAGCAAAAGTAATAAAATTTCAGTTACAACATATTTGGGGGGAGACGGTGAGTATTTCAAATTGCTCATTAAACAACATAAGTAATACTACCTCCGTCCCAAATGGTTGGACCTGTTTAGAATATCCTACTTTTTAAGGAAACATCATTTAATGAGTTGTATATCAGTTAAAAGGTACAAGTTTCCAAAACTGCCCTCATTGATTTATACACGAGAAGAATGAAATTGACTTTTTAAAAAAAATAAAGGGTAAGAGGGAAATTTTATTTATTTGACTTTTCAAAGAGGACTACATTTTGGGGCGTAAAAAACTGAAGTGCATAGATGATGGCAGATTCCCATCATGAAATCAGAGCAACAGAGCATCAAACTTCACCAAAGCAACATCACTTACAGGAACCAGGTGATTTTCAAGATGATTTTTGTATGAGTATAATGTGCTCTATTTTTTTATGAATAATGAAAATTTGTTGAAACCAAAAAAGAGACCTAATTATACAGGATGCATACAACTGGGAACAAATACAGTCACACACACAAATTACAAGCATCCATCAAAGCATTAACCAAAACAATAGACTGACTACCTAAAACTGTCATCCAATCTAAAAGTTTATGGAAGAAAAGTTTCAGGTCTCATCCTGTCCTTTCAGTGTCCTCAAAGCTCAGGTTATTTCTCTCCTGCCAAATAGACCACATCAAGCAATGAGGGACAGCCTTCCTAGTAAAACTATTGTGATGAAGCCCAAACTTTCCTAGCCAACAAGCTAATAGCTCAACCACAGTCTTCGGCATTATAGAATGAACACCAAACAAAGCGAACACCAAAGTCTACAACATAACAGCAATTCGACAATGAAGTAAGAGGTGGTCTACTGATTCCCCATTACTTTTACACAGAACCAATCCAATATCAAAACTTTTCTTTCTGCAAGTTATCAATCATCAAAATATTCCCCAAAGCTACAGTCCAAACAAAGAAAACCACTTTGCAGGGGACCTTTGGCTTCCAAATGCTCCTCCAAGGAAAGGAAAAATCACTAACACAAGCCAAAACCCAGTAATAGCTACTAACCTCAAAACCCCTTCTTCCTAGTTGGCAACCAACAAAATATCCATGAAACTACATAGGGAAACACATTCTCAAGGGGCTATCCCCCGCCAGACATCCTGCCAAAACTTCACTCTAGCCCCATACCCAACCTCAAACTAAATATAATGAGAAAAGGCAGGCCAGCCAACTGTGATAGTCTTCCACAGACTCACACCATAAGGACTAGTAACAGGATAAGATCACCTGTCTCACCCCTCACTCCCATACTTAACCCCTATCACCCTCCAAAACACCTCTTTCAGTCCCAAATCTCACAGCCATTTCCCTAATAATACCTCATTAAAATGTCTCAAACTCCTAACAGCTAATCCACCATACTGAAGAGGGGCACAAACCTTAGACCAATTCAACAAATGGAATTTTGATTCATCCCCCAACCCACTCCAAAGAAAGCTTGTTGGAGTTGTTCTAGTATGACATACTTTATATATCTGCAACTAATCCGATTCAACACTTTTTTTATACATATCCAATATGATGTTTTTTATTTTTATAAGAAACTTAATGACATTAGAAAAGCGCAAAAAGAGGCATTGTCTTGGTACAATGGGGTATACAAAGAGAGAGACCGCCCCAAAAAATACAAAACAAAAAAATCAAACGAAGAAATTAACATCAAAAATATAAATCACCTAAATGTCTATGAAGCGAAGCATGGAGAAACCAATAGAATTTGAAGTCTACTTGTCTAAAGTCTTGAGAAAAGAAAACTTCATATGTGGCACCAGCAATTCCCTTTCCACAAATGCATGAATATTCCACTTTCCAAAGACACCACACAAGGCATTAAAACCAGCCATCCAAGTTTTCCCATTGTTGAGTTTTCCTAAACTCCCACTCTGAGAACCCAACATACCAGTCACTGAATTAGGCATTACCCAACCAACTCTGAATAGACATAACAGTAGATTCCATGTCTCCTAAGCAATTAAACAGTATTAGAGAAGATGGTCCATGGACTCCCATTGGATTTACACAATATAATGTGCTTAAAGACACATTTTTATTTTATTTTTTAAAACAAAAAGGATAATAAAGACAACCACCATGTATGGAAAGCTTCTACATCTCCCAAGCAATTAAACAGTGTAAGAGAAGATGGTCCATGGACTCCCCATTTAATATACACGATATAATGTACTTTAGATACACACATTGTTTTTTATTAAAAAAAAAAAGGATAATAAAGACAACCACCATGTATGGAAAACGTCCAATGACTAGACAATTCTAAAGTGGAGGGGTTTAGGAAGGAAAGGAGAGGGAACAAAAGATGTAGTGGAATAAAATGTGAAACAAAAATGTTCAAACAAAATAATATAAAAGTGGAATAGAATTACATAACAAAATCCACCAAAAATACAGGAACTAATGTTAAAGAACATAATAATTTCAACAGAAAGGTCAAACCCAAAATGTAAGAACTCCAAACATTAAGACCATATTTTCTACAATGTCAGAAGCATGACCACACAGAACATACAAACAAGCTCATCTAAAGGTACTAAATCAAAATTTCCAAAACCTCAAGTCTGTAGCATTATATGCATCTTTAATTAAAAAATAAATAAAAAAGAAGACCTTGATTATCACTTGATTTTCAATGCACACACGATAATCATCTTCACCAAATGCAGGCGCACAATGCACAATTCCAGTACCACTGTCATCGGTGACATAATTGTCCGCAATAACTTTAAATGCAGAGTCAGAGTACTCCTTAAAATAATCAAAAAGTGGATCATACCTGCAGTACACAACCTTCCAGTTTCAGTACCCCCAAAACCCCATAATCATATTTTACTAAAAATTCACAAAAACAGTGGTAATCATCTGGAAGTAATCTGATGACAAATAGTAATTAAGCAAAAAGAGTAACAGTAGTGCTCACTTCAATCCCACCAATGAAGCCCCTGAGACTTTCTCCAACACTTCAAAATGATCCAAAGCATCTCCAGTTTTACCAGTTGAAGATCCCTTGGTCTTCGGATTGGGTTTTTTGGAGCCATCTGTAGATCCATTAGCAACATTTGGTTTGGGTTTCTCACTAGGAAGTGCTGACAAACGAGATTCAGCAACCACATATACTTTTCCAGAGTACTTGTTGCGAACCTGGTATTCTTTTCCACCTCAAATTAGATACCAAAATAACATATAACACACAACACTTCCACATATTGTAGGCTATATATATATATATATATATATATGACATGAAACGGATACCATTATACAGTTATACAGCAACAATGCTAAATACAGCCACAAACAAAAACCGGTAAATATGTGCCAAGAAAATGAGTGGCAATCTTTACAATCTTTAAACATAATCAGTAAACATACTGCTCGGTAATCTATTTATTTAGGAACTATCAATTAACTTGATAAACACCATATATCTTCTTCTTTTTTGGGTAAATAAAATTCCAAATTTGCAAAGTAGGGAGACTCAAACCTGTGTTCTGCTACTTGATAGCAGATACCTATGTTAAAATACACAAATATCTTAGATATAACAAGATCTAATGCAAATGCAGTCACATAAGCCTGACACTTTAAGGCATGAGCCTCCAAGGACCCCAACTTCTATATGAAAACATAATTAAAATAAAAATTGAAAAAATTTAAATAAAAGTTAAAGACAGAAAGAACTTCAAACAGCCACCCTTCAATCCCACAATTTTAAAAACCCAAGAATATTTTATTTTTATGCTGGGACAAATGTTAAAAATGGAGAATCCTTCCAATATAAGTCCTTCAACCCAATCCAACAACAACCAATATAATCATCTTATTTAAAGGGTAAATTTGGAAATTTTATATCATAATACTCCGTCTAGCTGTGTTAACAGTCTACCACAGAAGCTCACATATAAGTTGACTAAACATATTAAACATACCTTCACATAGACAAAATTGGCATTGACACAAAGGGCAAGATTACTAGGAAGGGTCCATGGAGTTGTCGTCCAAGCCACAAAAGCCGCCTTGTGTGGATCACCAATTACTGGAAACGTCACCATTATTTCAGGGTCAGGGACATCCTGTATCACTCCTAGAATGTTACATAATTGAATCTATATAATCAAGGTTCAAGAATTTGTATAAAAATCAGTCATTTAATTGCTTTAAAACCGAAATGATAGTTTACCACAAGAGTGGCCAGAACCTAGTTCCCCCAATTTGACTGGTTGGGCACAGCCACCAATCATGAATAAGTTTTTTTTTTTAGAAAGTAGGGAACCTTTCTAAAGAAGAGTCCTTTGGAATCACCTCTAGTCAGTAAAACCTACGGACAACTAACCCCACCCACAAGAACCAATTGCCGGATAATCCAAGGACATTCACTCCTAAGGGGCTAAGCAATCACAGAACAAGGTATAAATAAAATTACATCATACCAAGAACAAGTTATAAATAAACACTAAAGACGATTAGTTCAGCAACCAACCCTCACATATGAATGGTAAACAGAAGTTTCAGATCACAAACCCTATATTCTTGACCGGCTTCAAAATTAGATAGAGGTGTCTTGCAACCAGTGCTGTATGGCATGACCTGAAAAACACAACATCCAAGCAATTAAATTGAACCCACTTTAAAATTTTAAAACCTCACCATCACCCAAAACCATAATAATTGTAAGAATTATGGTTTAATAATTAAATTCACAAATTCCTAATAAGCTTGAACTTTAAAGATAATCTGTAATTTATCATGATATCAGAACAAGTTGTCATGAACTTCAACTTGTCTCAACTCTACCTCCATATAAAATGCTAATTCCATGTGCTGGGTCCCCCTTATATTAGGGGGGTGAGGGTTGAGCCCACACGTGAGGAAAAAATGTTAGAATTTTTATCATGATTAAATTCACCATTTTCAAATAACTTAAGATTTTGGTATAATAAGTAATTTATCAATAACAATAATAATTTTTTTTTATATGTAAAAATAATATAAAAATTCAATTTAAATCTCTTTTAGTCCTAGAAAATGCAATTCATAAAGATTCAATATAAGAAGTGGAGAAGCACATTAGGAATGAGGGAAAACATTCGATATCTTGGATCAATAATCCTAAATATTGAGAGATTGTAGATAAAGTGAATCATAGTTGTGTGATCATAAAGAATCAATGATTCATAAAGATTGAGAGATTGTAGATAATGTAAATCATCAGATTAGAGTAGGGTATATGCAATGGAGAAGAGCATTAAAAATACTATGTGATCATAAAGTAAAATACCTATTAAGTTAAAGGGAAAATTTTAGAAGATTGCTATAAGATCAGCTATACTCTATGGTACTGAATGTTGAGCCATTAGGAAGAAATATTCAAAAAATAAGTGCAGCTGAAATGAGAATGCTAAGATGAATAAGTGAAAATACATTGAAAGATAGAATTTAGAATGAGGAAAATCACTTAAAGACAGGAGAAGCCCCTATTGATGAACGAGTAATGCTACGTTCAAAACATTTTCACAACCATTTCACAAGAAATCCTAAATGACAAATTGTTGCTGGTTCTAATCTTGGCCTACCACTGATATCACTTCGTTACCCTCCAATAACAACTTCCCATTTAGGATTTGTTGTAAATTGTAGTGAGAATTTTGTGGACGTAGCAATAAAAAATGAGAGAGAGTTGCTTGAGATGAGTTGGACATGTTCAAAGGACTCAATTAACACAAGTAAGAAATAATTTTGACTCAAGTTGAGGGCACAAAAAAAAAAGGTAGAGAGAAAAAATAAAATGTCATCTAAGTAAGGCTTGGCTGATGAGGATCCATGTGGTGGGAAATAAAATAAAATAGAATGGAGAAAAACATACATGTGGCAGAGGCTTAGTTGTTGGTAATTTCCACAAGCAGGTAATGGGTCTTGAGTTGAAAATTGCACCCTCTCTTACAAGGAGAGAAGATGCCAATTTGAACTACAGCTCATTTGCATATGAGAAATTACAACACAGACATTATAACTTTCTAGTATCACTGACTGCCAGCATAAATTAAATAACTATTTCAAAACTTAAAAAAAAAAAAAAAAAAAAAATCAGCTTCTTCCTAGTGCTAAAACTATCCAGCTCCATTAAAGTGAACCATCAACAACAATAATTGAAACCATCATATCACATCCAAAGGAACTCAGAATGAAATCCAAAAATTTCATTAAAAATTCATTACGCGTCAACTCAATAAGAAAGCCATTTCCCAAATTAGAATATGAAGAAGCACATATTTAACAGTTAACAGTTTCACTAGTAACTACCAAATTCTTTAAAAGAGAAACAAGAAAATTCAAAGATCAACGGATCGAGAAAAATACAGACCTTGAAACCCTTATAAACAAGATCTTTTTCATAAAGTTGGGCAAAGACCCACCACACACTCTCCATGAAGCTCAAGTCCATGGTCTTGTACCCGTTTTTGAAGTCGATCCACCGCCCTGTCCTCCACACTATCTTCTCCCACTCCTCCACATACCTACCAAAACCAAATACATCATTAATACCTTCAAAATTCAATGTTTGTCAATTTAGTCCTAAAAATGAGCCAATTTTAGACATTCTTTTTCATTAAAAATTAACCAACAAAGTTTATAAAACATCTTATTATTTGTTAGTATTTTTTTTTTGAAAATTAAAATAAGAATGATTCAATGCCTTTACTTGCTAACAAATTGAGTTGCTAAATGAACAAAATTTCAACTTTATGAACTAATTTGATAATTTAAGTAAAACTTTTTCACTTTTTTGTCAATCCAGTCCTTAAAATGAACCAATTTGATCTTTCTATCCAAATCTGTCAACGAAGTTTAAACATTTTTTTAAAACTAAAAAATTCACAAAATACATCATTTAAAATATCATTTTTTTAATAAGTACATTATTTAAAATATCTTATTATTTCTGAGGACCATTTTAACAAAAAATTAAAATTTTTATAAATTAAAAAAAAAATTGCTTAAATGCCTTCATATGCTAACAAAGTGAGTTGCTAAATTCACGAAAATTTAATCTTTATGACCTAATTTGATAATTGAAGTGAATCTTTAATTCATTATGAACAAAAAAACATTCAGATTATTATTTCAAAAATAAAAAAAAATAAATGTATTTATCAAAAAAAAAATGCATGAACAAGCATTAGAATTGAATTGAAAAACCTGGTGACAATGCTTCGGCACTCCTCGTTGTACTTATCAATCCCTAGCTTCAAAACGTCGTCGCGTTTCTTTAGATTGAGCCGGCGATCGATCTCGTTCTCGACTGGCAAGCCATGGCAGTCCCAGCCGAAGCGGCGAGTGACGTGGAAGCCGTTCATGGACTGGTACCGGGTGACGATGTCCTTGATGGTGCCGGCGAGGATGTGGCCGTAGTGAGGGAGTCCGGTGGCGAACGGCGGACCGTCGTAGAAGACGTACTCCGGCGAGTCCTTGGTCCGTTCGAGCTGAGTCTCGAAGGCCTTGATCTCCGTCCAGAGGCGGAGGATTTCCTCCTCGCGTTTAGGGAAGGAGAAGTCTTTGCCTTCGCATACTTCTTCCATTGTGGCGGAGGCGGATGGCGCTATGTGAGAGGAATCAGGGTTTTGCAGTTTCGACGCTAAAATGACTATAGTGGATGTAGTCTGGGTTTTGTTTTGGTTTTTTTTAAAATCATTTTTTTGTGTTTTATATGGTTGGACGAAAATTACGGGTCGGGACGGGTCGGGTTGGTTCAAATTTGATTCTTTTTACTCGGGTTTGGATTTTCCTTTAGAACCAGTCACGTACTGTTGACCACTCCAGTTCCGTTACTTTGGACGCTTTCCCGTTGTTGAGTTTTTTTGTCTTAATTTTTTTTTTTTTTTTTTTTTTTTTTGGTGATGCTTTGAGACTTACATACGTCTGCCTTCCAGAATAAAATTATCTACAGCATGAAAAATAATCACACAAGATCCGTGCTCTACGAACTACTCTATTTTTCTTTCTCTCTCTTTGACTCAAAATAAATGCATAAAATATTTTCTCTCTAGGAGAGTTTTTTCTAGAAAAATTAGTTTTCATGAATGAGGAACTATGAATTTATATATGTTAGTAAATAGACACACGGTTCAAATAATAACTGCTATGCACAGACTAACTGGCTCAAAAATAAAAGAATAAAAAATTATTATTTTGACAAGAGGGACCAGTTCACATATACTAGAGCCCAACCCAATGTCTAGTCCATGAGCTTATAAACTCATATATTATTTCTTTTTTTTCCTATGTGGGACTTAGGATTTTCATCACTTTTAATAACATCTTCAAGTGAACAAATTAAACTTGAATTTCTTATTCACTCAATACTATTTTTCCAACAATAAATTCTTGATTCTAAAAAAAAAAACCGCAATAAATTATAAGTAGCAAATTATTACAAGTAACAATTTATTCTAAAATAAATATTGTGGACTTAGCATTACATTTTTTTATTTTAACCCAAATTCCTAATCAAATTTTAAGACAAAATCTCTTTTATCAACATATTAACTAGAAGTCTCTACTTCCATAATCAAGACAAATCAACTTAATTAATATGTTATAGTCTTCGCAAATGAAATGCCCAATTTCATCACCGATTACAAGCTAAGGTTTTGAGTTTACAAAAAAGTTGTGATTTATATCTTCTGTCACTAAATCACATACTATGCATCTTAAGGACTATATGATAATATCCAAACATTCATGCTATCACTATTTTAGATAATAATAAAACAAGTATATTACACAGAACATAATGTCATACATGGCATACAATAGGATTTTAGGACACTAATCCTAACACTAATATCATATGTTATTTTGTTAATCCATCAAAAATCTTTTCTTCTTTTACTTGCATCTTTGAGACCACTATCAAATGTAGATGGAATTATATATGGAACAAAGATTAGTACAACAATCTCAAAGGGATGTAGAACCAACGTCATCAGAACAGCTTGAAGCAAAATTTGCTTAAGATGTTAACTCTCTTACATAAAAATTGATTATCATCTGTTATAAAAATTAAATTACTGGCTCAAACTCTTGAAACTCATAAAAGCATAGGAGTTTCCAAAACAATAACAACTATACACATGGAAAACATCAAAGGGATGTAGAACCAACGTCATCAGAACAGCCTGCAGCAAAATTTGCTTAAGATGTTAACTCTCTTATATAAAAATTGATTATCATCTGTTATAAAAATTAAATTACAGGCTCAAACTCTTGAAACTCATAAAAGCATAGGAGTTTCCAAAACAAGTAACAACTATACACATGGAAAACAAATGGTGAAGTAAATCCCTTTCCTTTCTAAGTCAAAATCAAGCACTCGATGAAGTTTAAGGTACCCACAGACTTTTCCAAAGGGATAGATCGATTTCATTTCTCGAACCAACTCATTAGAACAATGACAAAATTGCACATGTTACTGCACCAGTACCATGTCTTATTCCTCATATTAACATTACCTAAAACCATGTCTAAAAAATTTGTTTATCAAGAGTCAGATCAATGCTATGGACATGAAGGTTGTCCTTGTGTCTAGTTTTGTCAAATGCCAACTAGAGCCTACATTCAATTTACGAGGTGCAGAAAAGGAATACCAAAACAAATACCAAGTGAACGCTTGCTTTTGCTACCCCCCTTCCTAAGTTCGTATACCATTAATCCAAATGCTACTTATTTGGGTTGATGAAAACGCTGTCCTCATTTCTAAGCATCATTCCTGTGCAAACTTTGCAAATCAAACATGATTGCAAATTCCTTAACATAGGAAATCAAATTTTATATTAATCTAAGTCTCTTAATTATGTTTTAGGTTTTTCGAAGTGGATCTTGAGATTTTAACACTTCACACTTTCTCAAATTAAATATCTGACTTCGAGGATTAGAGTCTAGTGTTTGAAAACACCTAACTTAATAGGACTTTTTGTGAAATGCACAAGTTAACGGTAAGAATAAGATAATCTTAACTTACTATTTGCCTAATTTATGGTATTTAATATACCCAAACCTATTTGCCCACCCAAACTCATCTAATTATTATTTGGGTTAAATGGACATCAACCCAATTAGATCCAATAATTATTGGGTTTTTAACTAAAAACTCATTGGGTCCCATTTAACTCAAAAACAATTAACCCAAATTCAATCCAGCCATCCCCATCTTAAATAAAAATAAAAATAACTTATCCCTACCCCTCTTTCAGCCTCCCTTCTCTTCTTTCATTTTCTAGGGTTTCCAAGTTTTTTAAAAAAAAATCCCATTTTCCCAAGAAACAAACAGAGAACAAAGGGACAAAGCAAAGCAAAAAAACCGGTCCAACCACCACTACACGACGGCTCCAGCTCCGCCAGGCCCGCCTCACCACCGCCACAGAGGCGGGTCGAGTCAAGCCGCAAAGCCCCAGCTGGACCTGTCGCTGACTGTGGCGAAGTTGTTCCTGATTCTGTGCCACGACATGGAGGCCAGAGGGGTGATCGGGAAGTCCAAGAGCATCATCAAGTCAATTTGGCAACACACCAGCATGTGGATCAACGTGCACGAGTTGATCCCTAAGGACGAGGAACGGATCAAAATTTTCTATTGGTTGGGTGCAAAATTTTCTTCTATTCGCACTGAAAATTTTCTCCTATTCACATTGAAAATCCTAATCCCTGATTATCAATTTTGTTCTGTCTATTTGGGTTCTTGATAGAATTGTCTGTCAATTTTTTCTGTTGGTTGGGTGCAAAATTAGAGTTTGGGATTACTGTGAATTTTTTTTTTTTTTTTTTTTTTGAGATTTGATGAAATTTTCCAACCTCACTTTTTGAACCAGAGAAGGATAAGGCTGGATGGAGCAGTGGGATTTGAGTTTTTCACTTTAAAGGCATTTTGGTTATTTTGATAATTGGGTAATTGGGTAGGTTGGGGTTTTCCCATAATAATTGGGTTGGGTTGGGTTGGGTTTGGGTTAGAAGCAAATTAGTTAAATGGGTTATAATGGGTAAATGAGTTTTATATACTCAACCCAATTATGTTCACCCCAAATCCACCCATTTGACACTCCTAAGTAAAATAAATTGCCAGACACGTAGAGGATTACAACTTAGTTAACACAATAAACACTAAATAAAAATAAGAACATGTGTACAAACCAATGGGATCGCCAATAGAGTATCTAATTTTTTAAGATACTACTACAATTGTTCGGTGACTATTCTGTCGGATTGTATGTGTCCCATCTTGTGGAATGAATTCTCAATTTACACTTAAGACTGACACAATTATGTTAGTCCCTTTTGCAATGTGTCATGTTTTTTTTTTTTTTGATTGCATCTTTAGTGCCATATATCTTGTGAGTATTAAGGCTTGATAACCTCTTTTAATTGCTTCAATGTAACCGTTGCCATACTACTTTAGTTGCTTGGCACGTCTCAAAGTAATCGCTGGAGGTAGATGTCCTCCCATGAAAGTATCTTTTATGGGCTTGGGCTTTGGTATGTTACCTTGCCAAGGGAGTAGAGGTGGCTGATTGACTGTGATGTTTCCAAGAATTTTTTTTGAAAATATTTCTCAAAAAGCATAAATTATATAATCTAATAAAAAGAAAATTTTATATTTTAACAACAATAAAAAAAACACGTAAATACATAAAATTTTACAACATAAAGCTTGTGAAG